>NC_134486.1:239995152-240158405 GCF_040206685.1 Ascaphus truei | reverse complement strand
CTCCCTCCCTGTCTCCCTCTCTCTCCCTGTCTCCCTCACCCTCTATGTCTTATCTTAACTGCCGTATACCTACACCAAAGTAACCTATACTGCTTTCTTCCAGATCTGACTCAAGTTTCACGTGGGAGACATCGGAAGACAGGTAGGAAACACCTCCCCTCCAGTATAGTACCTTGAGGGACTGCGGATCAGGTAAGATCCCAGACGGGATTGCTGCTTTAGAAATTGTGAAGAGGGGGCATCCTGACACTGGTTAATGGGTTCAGAATCATTCACATCTGTTTTTTTTTTGTTCGATTAGTGAGGTCATCCGACGCACGCGCATACACGCACGTAACAAGGACTAATGGTAGTAAAGTATAAGTGTACTACAATAAATAAACTTATGTAAAAAAATGTGTCCCGGTTTTTCATTTTCAAAATCTGGTCACCCTACCCAAGGGACAGTCAGCCCCACCGTGGATGCCACTGCCCTGCTCCCCTCGCCTGCATGTCCCGCAGTGCGAGGCCAAGCAGCTTTGCAGGCTGCTTCTTCCCCCCAGCCCGCGGCGGCATGAAGCTCGAGGGGGGGGGCAGGACGACACCCCCCCCCCCCACCTCATGCGGCGGCTGCGCCGTCATGAAGCTAGTTGGCGGGCATATTTTAAGTTTTGGGAAGACGGGTGGGAGGGAGGCACGTGGCGAGGGCCCCCCGCGTACGCCAACCGGGCTTCAGCAGTGGGAACCTCCCGCCCCGGGCAGCGATCGGTGGATCGAGGGGAGGAGACAGGGGAAGGGGACAGGAGCAGGGGAAGGGGACGGGAAGGGGACAGGAGCAGGGGACAGGAGCAGGGGAAAGGGACAGGAGCAGGGGACAGGAGCAGGGAACAGGAGAGCTAACGCGGAGGCGCAGAGGGCACGAGCAGAGGGCCGCTCGGTGGGGCGTAGGGAGCCATGTGGGACCAGGGGGATCGCAGGGAAGCAGCAGAGGGGCCGCAGCATGGAGAGATTGGAGAGTACATACCCTCAACAGAGCTCCAGGCAAAAGAATGGCCGCTCGTTGGGGGCGGGCTCATATAGAGCCTGGCTTTGGGGCGCGCGCCAATCAGCTGTCAGGTAGGGGGAGTTTTCATTATTTTTTTTTTCAGTGCGAGCAGGGAAAATTTCAGCGCGAGCAGGGAAATTAAAAAAACAAACACGTGTGCTGCTTGGGCCAATATTTACTCACCCGGAGGTTAAATCCTCTCGCCCCGGGCGTGTAAATGTATAGCATTGTCGAACACTGTATATATATATATATAAAAGGGTTTTTATAACAGCTGGTTTGTAATATGCCCCATAATGCCTTGCGCAGTGCTATGTAACGGAATCAGACATTTGGTTGCTGCCGTTTTGCCACGGCCAAGTCGGCGCCGCCAAGGGACCCTGTGCTGCAGTCGCTCCACCCACTGAACACTCACAACGCTGGGCGTTTCGATAATAAGGTAAGTTAATTTAAGGGGTTTTAGCAGTTAGGGTAGGGGTTGAGTTTCGGGGTAAGGAGTTTTAGGGAAAGGGCTTCACATTTTAGGGTAGGGAGTAGGGTTAGTATTAGGGGTTAAGATTAGGGTTTTTTGAGTAAGGTTAGGTACTTACCTTGGCAGTGAAACTGCCGGCGTATAGATGTCCTTGCGGCGATGTCAGTGGCGGCTAAACACCGGAAGCGACTTGATGTCCTAAACCGCTATGTAAGGCATTGTGGGGCCCGACTTTGGGAAGCAGAGCAGTGATTGACAGCTCTCCTTCCCAAGAGGTTCTTCAGGAGTCGCAGAATTATTTTGTGCTACCGCCCTTTCCCCTACCCTTCCCCCCACCCCCCTTTCCCTGGTTGATGAGTGGCCTACTGAGGTCGTCTGGTGCAGGTACTGTATGTAAAACTCCTGTAAATTGGTTGGGGCCAGTTCGTATCTGAGATAATGCAACACCTGTCCCAAAGTTGCAGCAATTAGGTCTAAATTATAAACACACTTTTTATAAAATGATAATCCAAAGCACCATCACTCCTCAATAGCAACGTATTTTTTTATTTTTTTGTAACACAGATTTTATTGAGAATTTACCATCTTACAACACGATAAACATTGTTTTTCATATGAAGCGCTACTGTTATGCAGTAAAACATACATGTAATCAAGAGTAACTTAAAGTAAAACAAAAAAGAGAGATTGGAACTGTGTACGGAAAGAGGGGGGGGGGGGGGAGGAAGTTGGCCCGTCCTCTCGAACCTCTCGCTTGTCCTCTTTAGCACTTAGGATTTTGCTTGCCGTCTCTAGGCAGTTCCTCCCGCGTGGGCAGCTCTGGTATCTAAATCTACCTCCCTCATAGGGCTCCACAGATCTACTTCCTGTCTCCTGTGAGTCAGCGGAGAACGTGTTTCTGTAACTATCAAAGCATTATTGAAGTACCATTCACTCCTAGAATGTCCGTTTGTGCTAGCTACATTATCCAGACTTTTAGAAATGTAGCGCCAGTATCATTAACCAAACTTGTTAATTTTTCCATCTGGCATACGTACCAAATTCTGTTTCTGATTGAAGCAATAGTTGGGATTTCATTCTGTTTCCATAATGCTGCCATCTCGCACCTCGTCGCTGTTGCGAAATGCGCCACTAATTTACTTTATATTCTGGAAAGCCCATCTACTGGCCTGTTCAAGAGGAACAACCAGGGGTCCAATAGAATTGTGAGGCCTAAGATCCTCTGTAGCCAATCTCTGATTTGCTCCCATCTGGGCAGCACCCGAGGGCAAGACCACAGCATATGTAAGAGATCTGCCTCCCCTCCACATTGTTTTGGACACAATGGAGAGTACCCTGGTAAAAATGTAGATAATTTCGTCGGAGTAAGGTACCATCTCATTAAAACTTTATATGCATTCTCCCTTAACGTCGTACAGATTGAGCTTTTAGCCGCGGCCATGAATATCTTCGCCCATTCTTCTTCCAATTTCCCCTAGGCCCTGTTCCCATTGTGCTATATAGCTTAATTTCCTTTGAATAAACCACCCCCGAACAGACTACCGCTCCATATAGCCTAGATAAAAGTCCCTTATTTTCTGTTTTTAAAATAGAGTTTCTCAAAGTTTGTTAATTGGGGGTGGGGTGCAAATTTATTATAAAATGCTCTGATCTGGAGGTATCTAAAAAAAATCAGTATGTGGGATGTCCTTTTCAGACCTGATTTGTTCACGTTTTGATACTGTTTCTACCCTCCAAATCATTGAGTTGCAGTAGACCCTTCTCTTTCCAGTTTTGAAAATCCCTGCTGTTCATACCAGGTGCAAAGTCTCTATTTCCAAATATTGGGGTCATTAGTGTGTTTTCTTTCATCAGGGCGCACCTAAATTTAGTGGCCACCCAGATTGCAAGTGAGTTTGTCATTGAGGGCAGCAGCTCTTTGGCAGATTTATATGTCCTTTTTGGGGTAGAAATCAGGTTGTGCAGTTACAATGGGGCACATAGCTCCGTCTCCAATGACAGCCATCTTTTAAGGCTCGGGTCCTTGTGCCATTGTATAATTTGACATAATTGGGCCGCCTTATAATAGGAGAACAAGCAAGGTACTGCCAGCCCCAACGTTAAAGTTGGCCTTTTTAGGATGATTCCCTTAATTCTGGGTTTTTTATATCCCCATACGAAATTGGTTATTAACAACTGAAGAGAGAATAGATCTTTAGTTCTTAATGGAACTGGGGGATTCTGAAATAGATATAAAATGCGAGGAAGGAGGTTAATTTTGATACATTATGCTCTACCCATCCATGAGATTCTATATGTAGACCATCTTCTAATAGCCTCTCTCAGTGTTGGTATTTCTTTGCGGAAATTTGCCCGGTAGAGAGATTTTAAATCTTTAGTGGTCTGTACCCCTAGATATTTAATGGACTCAGGTTGCCAATTGAAATTAAAGTTGATGGTTATTAATTTCACCATCTCTTTTGGAAGGTTGATGTTTAACGCTTTCAATTTTGTTTGGTTAATTTTGAACCCTGGGATCCTGTTAAATTTGTCCATGAGATTAAATAAATTGGGCAGGGAGCTTAGGGGTTTAGATATTGTGAGGAATATATCATCAGCGTATAACGCTACTTTATGCAATTGTTCTCCTACCTGAATACCTGTGATGTCTGGATTTCACCGAATCTGTGCCGCCAGAGGTTCCATACTCAGGGCAAATAATAAAGGCGACAGTGGGCATCCCTGCCTGGTGCCACTCTTAATTGCAAATGGTTCCAATGGAAATCCCTGATGGATAACTTTTGCTGTCGGATTCTCATACAGAGCATAATTGCTGATAATACTATACCCCCGAAACCAAACACTCCAAGTGTGGCCCTCAGATATAGCCAGTCTATCCTGTTGAATGCCTTTTCGGCATCAAGGCTTATCGCGATCACCTGTATCTTTTTAGAGTTAGCTATTTCAATAAGATCAATAATACGTCTAGTGATATCGGCCGCTTGTCTATCCTGAATAAATCCCACCTGATCCGGGTGAATCAGCCTAGGCAGGATGTTGCTCAAACTGTTGGCCAGCATTTTAGAGAAAATGTTAATGTCCGAATTGATTAAAAAGATCGGCCTATAACTCTTACAATTGGTTGGGTCTTTACCCTGTTTATAAATCAATGAGATGGATGCTTGGAGCATCTGACTCGGGAATGAAGCTCACACTGCATTGAAAATACGGAGCTTGTGGGGGGCTAATTTTTTGACACATTTTTAGTAGTATAAATTTGAGGAACCACCAGGACCCGGGGCTTTAGAAGGTTTTACATTTTTAATCACCTGTGTCAATACCTCCAGTGAAAAGTCAATCTGCCACACTTCCCCCTCCTTCTTGCTCAATGTAGGCAATTTTGAGGCTGCCAGAAATTCCTCCAATCTCCATTTCGTATTGGTATTATGGCTGACCTTTTCACCATTATATAGCTCTTCATAGTATTTTCTAAATTCTTCCACAATTAATTTTGGGTTAGAGGTCAATATACACAATTTCAATTTGATAGCATGAATACCATAGTCGGATTGTTTATTCCTTAATTTATTTGCTAGTAGAGTATCTGGCTTGTTCGCTTTCTCATAAAATTTCCTCTTTGACCAACTCAGCGATTGTTCAGCCTGGGAAGTAAGTAGAAAATTCAACTCTATTCTGGTATCTTTGAGCTCTTTTAAAGTCTCAGACCTTTTGGTTCTCTTATGTAAATCAGACAGTTCTGCTAACTTGTTTGGTAATTTTAGGATTTGAGACTCTCTCTTCCTTTTACGCCCTGCCGCAATACTGATAAGTGAACCACAAAAAGTTACCTTGTGTGCCTCCCATAAAATGATCTTTGAGTTAACACTATCTTTATTTATCCTAAAAAAGTGGCCAAGCTCGTCACTTATCTGCTGGCTGATCTCAGGGATTTTTATAATTGCCTCGTTAAGCTTCCAGATCGCTCCAGGTCTGTCCAGACTGAAATAGGAACACTGGATTTCAACCGGTGCATGGTCAGACCATGAAATGTCATGGATCCTGCATACGCTACCTGCGTGACCATTCTATTAGATACAAATAAGTAGTCTATCCGACTATAACTGTCATGGGAGTGTGAGAAAAATGTGTAACCCCTTTCTCCCGGGTATAGCTCTCTCCATATGTCAATCAGGTGTCTATCCTTCAGTTCCTTAGTGCCACTGACCTCTCCTTTCGAAAATGTCTCGCCTGAGAGGATCTGTCAATTTCAGGGTCTAAGACCCTGTTAAAGTCTCCACCCAGGACCACTAGGCTAACGGGGTCCAATACTTTAAAGACGTTTAAGAAAAATGACGGATCTTGTTCACACGGGGCATATACATTTGCTATTGTCAGTAACTGTCCCTGATTTTACCCCTGACGAAGAAAGCGAGTCTTTCGAAACGCGTAGGGTGGTCCCGCTGACTTTGCTGCTTTTTATCTCCTGTGCCGGTCTTTGCTACTCCACGGCGACTCTCTGCGGATGCCGTTTGCGGTCCCGGAACCAGCTTTGGTGTTCCATCTGGCCTCGCGAGATTAGCAGGTCTGTTCACGTCCTCCTTTTCATAATAGGAGCTGATCCGGAGGTCTCACCATTGAAGGTCATAATATCACAGTGACTCTCCACTTGGACACCACTTGCCAGTAACCGAGACGCCACGCACACCGAATAGATGAGCCATCTGCACCACAGTTGAAAGGGGATACTCTCTGATTTATCCACTGCATACTACCACTTTCCATCTGGTAAGAGGACATTTCATCTACAGCAGTGGAGTCTATTGTGGGACTTAGTCCATTGAGAGATTATATACCATTTTAGTAGATTACTATTTTTAGTGTTGTTTTAATAAATGTTTTTTTTATTCATTGCAGTTCACCTGTTGTACGTTTTAGCTTCCAGTAGATATTTTTTGTTAGTTATGTTTTCTGTTATTATTATTATCTCAATCTTGCAGTATTACGCTATGTATTTTGTTTGTTTTTGTATTCCATGCATATTAAATCATCACCTCTTGGATCTCATCCTGGATTTTGATACATCTGCCAGTCCTGGTTGTATATTTATTATTTATTTATTTTGTTATGTTACATATATTGTACATGTTATAGGCGCCAGAGATTATTTCTTTTTCATTCAGTAACTGTCCCTGGATCTAACCCGTTAAGATTATTTATCTACCTTCTCTGTGTTTCTTAATCTGTTCTGTAACAAAAGGGCACCTGTTATGGAAAAGAACCGCCACTCCCGTTTTTTTTTACTCTGACTGATGAAAGAAAAAAGTTCCTGAAATGCTTATCCTCGTATTTAGGATGATTCGCCCCACTAAAATGTATCTCCTGTATTAAAACTATATACGCTTTCATTCTTTTATGTGTGGCCATGGCCACCCTTCTCTTGCTTGGACAATTTAGTCCCTTCACATTGTGTGAAACTAAATTTAAAGCCATTTAAGTAGATCTAGATCTTCTCTTAACTCTATAACTCCCCTACCTGGGGCCACGCGGGATGTCACAGCCCATCTCCTGCTCTATTCTAGTCTTCCGCAGCTCTTCTGAGTTGTGCAGGGCACTGGTCGACAGGAGGGACGGGAAGGGGGAACAAACAACAAAACATAAGAAAAAGCACAAAATCATCTTCAAGGTATAAACATTTAAACAAGAGCCACCTCCGGCCCTAACTGGCCTCGGCTTTTCTGCCCTAGGTCATGTCATGTCCACTAGATCTCCAATGGCGAAGGTCCAGAAGCCTGAGTCTCTATAACTCTCAGGCGCCCATGGGGCTTTATTTGGCACAAGAGCTACTTCCCTGCCCCTTTGAATCTGGAGCATGCGGACAGCAGGGTATTTTTGCCCCATGTCCTACTCCAGCACAATCTGATAATGTTCATAAAATCGTAAACAACAAACAACCCAACGTTACTGCATCCAAGATCGTCCCTTTTTTTTGTTTGTCTTTATTGTTTATTATTTTTGGTCACTTTAGACCGTCAACCTGCCAGCTTCCCTAGCCCTTGTTCTCTAAACCACTGGGTGCAATCATGTAGACCATCCTCTCTCTCTCTGACAGCCCACTCTACTGCTACTCATCTGTTTGGAACCTCTCTACTAATTCTGTCCTTTCTTAACCCCCATTCCACGTTTGAGGGAGGCTCTACTGTGTCTTATCCCCACCTCTATATGTTCCTCCTCCCCCTCTGTAAATATACACAAAGCCTAATAGCTTCTACCTATATCCCTAAGTCACCAGCAGGTGGTGCTATTGGCTCGCTTTGAACCGGGGCCCTTATCTTTTCCACTGCCCTTGTACACATCGTGGTTCCTTCCCTATGCTTTTTGATGCTACCTCCATTTTGTTTTGTGGTAGACTGACAACTCTAGGTTTTAAAGCAGGGGTGCGGAAACTTCTTGAGCTGCGCCCCCCTGCCCGGGAGCTGCAGCGTTTGCACCCCATCTCTCCAAATGACTCTGCGTCAAATGACGTCGCGGGTCATGTGACGTCACGTGATCCCGCCGCGTCATTTGACGCGTGTTGCCATGGTGACGCGTCGACGAAGACCCGCAGAGAGCAGGTGAGTTACATAGGCCTCACGCCTCCCTCAGCATTTAAATGCCCTGGGGAAGAGCGCAGGGCCTCTGTAGCTGCCCGTGCCCCCCCCAGTTTGTGCACCTCTGTTTTAGAGGTCTAACTATTATAAACAACTTTTTAACTTTTAACCATAACTGACAACTTGGGCACTACAAACGGAGCACAGCTGCAATAATTCTCCCTTTACCTACTCCCCATATCCCTCCTTTTGGACGGCTGCCTGTTGGGGTGAATAGCAAAAGTATAAACTGCACCATATACCTTTTTGGCCTTCGCTGTGAGAAAGGATTTCTTTATAATGTTGTTCAATCTATATATATAAAACTCAAAGTGTTGTTTGTGCGTCCCTGTAGACAATTTGATTAGTCCGTCGGTCCACCCGCCCTCACGCTCTCATTGGCCGGTGTGTCTCCCCCCCCCCCCCCCGTGTGTCCCGCCCCCCCACGGCTCTCATTGGTCGGTGCGCTCTAACCCAGGGGTCGCTGCTGCTGCTGCCGCCTAAGGTGAGGAGATGCTCCCTGGTGGTGGTCGTGGTGGGGGTGGCGGCTGTTGCTGCTGGGGGGGCTTAACTGAGACATATGAGTTTTTGCCCCCCCAGCTCCATTTTTGCCCCCCTCCCAGCTCCATTTTTGCCCCCCTCCCAGCTCCATTTTTACCCCCCCAGCTCCATTTTTGCCCCCCCCAGCTCCATTTTTGCCCCCCTCCCAGCTCCGTTTTGCCCCCCACTCCATTTTTGCCCCCACAGCTCCGTTTTTGCCCCCTCCAGCTCCGTTTTTGCCCCCCCAGCTCTGTTTTTGCCCCCCGCTCCATTTTTGCCCCCCAGCTCTGTTTTTGCCTCCCCCAGCTCTGTTTTTGCCTCCCCCAGCTCTGTTTTTGCCCCCCCAGCTCTGTTTTTGCCCCGCAGCTCTATTTTTGCCCCCAGCTCTGTTTTTGCCCCCCCAGCTCCGTTTGTGCCCCCCCAGCCCTGTTTGTGCCCCCCCGCTCTGTTTGTGCCCCCCAGCTCCGTTTTTGCACCCCACACACAGTGACACACACACAGTGACACACACTGACACACACAGTGACAGACACACTGACACAGTGACACCCCCCCGCCCTTGCCTTCCCCCCCTCCCCTGCATTCCCCCCCCCCTTGCCGCTGCCTCCCCCCCCCCCGCCCCTGGCTTTCCCACCAGCCCCTGCCTTTCCCCCTGGCCTTCCCCCCCGCCTTCCCCTCCGCCCCTGCCTTTCCGTCCCCCTGCCTTTCCGTCCCCCTGCCTTTCCGCCCCTGCCTTTCCGTGCCCCTGCCTTTCTGCCCCCCCCTGCCTTCCCGCCCCTGCATTTCACCCTCCCGCCCCTGCATTTCACCCACCGCCTGCCCCTCACCCACCCGCCGCCCTCCCTCCCGCCCCTGCCTTTCACCCACCCGACGCCCGCCCTCCCGTCTCTGCCTTTCACCCACCCGACGCCCGCCCTCCCCTGCCATTCACCCACCTGCCGCCCGCACTCCCGCCTCTGCCTTTCGCCCGCCCGCCCCTGCCTTTCACCCACTAGCCGCCTGCCCCTGCCTTTCACCCTCCCGCCCCTGCCTTTCACCCTCCCGCCCCTGCCTTTCGACCCCTGCCTTTCACCCACCCGCCTCCCGCCCTCCCGCCCCTGCCTTTCACCCACCCGCCGACCCCCAGTGGGGGCGCGAGACTGCCTGCGGGGGGCGTGCGGTTTACAGAGGCCCTGCACTCTTCTCAAAGGCACTTAAATTAAGTGCCGAGGGAGCTGCAGGGCTTCTGTAACCCTTTATTTATCTTGGCTCCACACGCGTCGCCATGGCAACGCGGCTTCAAATGACCGAGGTAAGTGGGGATGAGGGGGGGGGGGGGCGCGGAGGTGAGATGACCGCCGGCAGGGGTGGCACAGGGAAGAAAGTTTGCGCCCCCCTGAGATAAGGTATAGGATTTTCTGTTTTACCCCTTTTATTTTAAGAAGCTGTTCTGCCTTATATTCTAACTATGTTTTTTTAATACCTTTTCTGTAATCTAAGCACTGTAATTGTATATATATTAAAACAGTTAATAAGTAATGCGTTGGGCTCTGAATGAACTGATTGCACGCTCTGAGGAGAATAATTATGATACGGACACATTTTTGCTACAACTAACTTTGGTGTGTTAAAGTGCATAGGTTTTTCTGTAATAGGGCCGAAACCCTGCCAAATATTTTAGTCTGAGATCTTTTATCATATTTGCATCCCCTCAGGTGGTGGCAGTGGATAGTTATGATTTGCAATTGAGTAGGGGTTAATATTAACTCGCCGGTTCCTTGCAGAGGAGAAAGAGGGGTTGGCTAGCGTAAGCCGTGTGTATTAACCCTGATTGCAGATCTAAGTCACGTGCTCACTTGTGTGCTGTTCGTGGCGGTGGTGTACTGGGACGGCTTGAGGAGAGATACAACTCATTTGAGGGACCTTTGCGTGGGTGAAGAGTGGGGCAGCTTGCGGGTTGTGTATTGATCCTTGATCCTGTATAGGAGATTTTGCCCATTTGACAGACCTTTGCAGAGGTGAAGAGTGGGTGCGCTTGCGAGCGTCAGTATTAACCCTTGTCCCGTATGCAGGTCGCGTGCGAGCAGGGGGTCGTACATGACACTCCCCATTTACATTAATGGGGATTTTGGGGCAAAAATAGCCAGAACGTGGTGGCGGTGCCACCACTTCAGAGTATATATAATTTACCTATAAGGGGGTTGCTCATGAAAACTGATGGTGTCAATTAGGAAACTCATTTAAGTCAAAGGAAGTTTCTGTGCGACAGCGCTCTGATCAGAACTTCAAGTTTAATACATAACCCCGGAAATTCTCCTACGTATTTATCACACCTCAACATGTATATTTGTATGTATATCTTTATTTATGTAACACCCATACTCAGCGCTTTACAAAAGAGAAAATACAGTACAGGGAATTATAATACAATAAGAGCAACAAACACAAATCAGACAATGGGAAAGGAAATTCCTGCCCCACAGAGCTTACAATCTAATTGGAATGTTGGGAGACTTTTACAGAGACAGCAGGCGAGGGAATATGTGCAGTAGATGGCAGTGCTTGGCCACAATGGATGGTAGGAGTGACTGTGGGTGTGGAACAGGAGCCACGAGTCCAGGCTATTGGGATGCTGCATTTAAAAGGTGAGTTTTAAGGTTTGACTTAAAGGTGGGGAGAGAAGGTGCTTGGTGTATACTAAGTGTAAGGGAATTTCACAGGCAGGGCCATCTTGATGGTGGTGCCAGTCGTGCGACTGCACAAAGTCCCGCACTTACAAAGGCCCACACTCTCACATCACAGTTTAAATGTTGTGGTGGTTAAAGCTGCAGTCCAAGCTGCTGTTTTTTTTTATTTTATTACATTTTTTCCCCTTTAATATGTGCATCAATACAATCCACACAATGATAAGTAATTAGCTAAGTTGCCGTTCGATCTGTTCTCCTGTGATCGATTGATGAAGAGTCGGCTCGGAGGTTCACTAAATGGCTGTCAGTGCAGCAGAAGAGGACCAAAGATGCAAAGTTCTGTGGGGGAAATCATGTGATCTGTCAGTCACTAGATACAATTGGTGAACTGCTAGAGCAGGCCTGCACAACACGCGGCCCGCGGTGGCTTTCCCCGTCCTCCTCCCTCCTGAGCCCGCTTACCCCCGCCTCTCCCACAAGCCACTCTCCCGGCCGTGGGCCGCAAGCCACTTCTCCCCCCCCCTCCTGGCTGCGAGACACTTCTCTTCCCTCCCCCCCCCCCCCCCGCGAGCCAGCTTGCCCCCTCCTCTCCCGCGAGCCGCTCTCCCCCCCCCCCTACTGGCCGCGAGCCGCTTCTCCCCCCCCCTCCTGGCCGCTCACCGCTCACCCCTCCACCTCCTCGAACCTGCTCTCAGAGTCAGGACTGCATGAGTGTGCGAGTCCTGCCTGCTCTGCCACCGTGAGGTGCCGTGGGGGGGGAGGTGAGGTGCCGTTGGGGGGAGGTGGGGCGCAGGGATTTGAGGTGCATGGGAGTGAGGTGCAGGGGAGTGAGGTGCAGGAGGGTGAGGTGCAGGAGGGTGAGGTGCAGGAGGGTTAGGTGCAGGGGAGTGAGGTGCAGGGATGTGAGGTGCAGGGATGTGAGGTGCAGGAGGGTGAAGTGCAGGGGGGTGAGGTGCAGGGATGTGTTGTGCAGGGGAGTGAGGTGCAGGGATGTGAGGTGCAGGAGGGTGAGGTGCAGGGGAGTGAGGTGCAGGAATGTGAGGTGCAGGAGGGTGAAGGGCAGGAGGGTGAGGTGCAGGAGGGTGAGGTGAGGTGCAGGGGGGTGAGGTGAGGTGCAGGGGGTGAGGTGAGGTGCAGGGGGGGTGAGGTGCAGGGGGGGTCATTGGAGGTGCAGGGGGGGTCATTGGAGGTGCAAGGGGGGGTCATTGGAGGTGCAAGGGGGGTCATTGGAGGTGCAGGGGGGTCATTGGAGGTGCAGGGGGGGTGGCATGTGTGTGGTGTGCAGGGGGTTTATTGTGTGTTTGATGTGGAGGGGGAGTATTATGTGTGTGGGTGAGCGGGACAGATGTGGGTATGAGAGATAGATGGGGAGTATCGCAAAGGTTGATAGTGAGGGGTTCTGGGGGAGATATGAGGATGATGATGATGATGAGAGGTGTTGGAGGAGAGATGATGATGATGATGATGATGACTATTTTTACCCGTGCGGCCCAATTTTTTTTTCCTCGGAGCAGTTCGGCCCTTCTCGCTTTACGAGTTGTGCAGGCCTGTGCTAGAGAGACGGCAGGGCTCAAAAGGGATGTGCCAGAGCCTGTTTCAGAAGAGTAAGGGAATGTGACTTTGTAAATTGTTGCTATAGAAACAAAAAAGGCTTGTTACATTATAATGCATTAAAAATGTAATTCGAAGTTGTTAAAAAAAAAAAAATAACATGCTACAAGTATTTTCTCATAATGCCGAACGGATTTATTAAAAAAAACAAAACCACACATGTAGGATATTGCTTCGTCTGCAGCTTTTAAAGTCACTTTAACCACCACAACATTTAAACAGTGTATGGGAAAGTACCACTCAGCAGCTAAAGTATTGCCATAACATGTGCTTTCGGAAAGTAGAGCTGTCTCTCTGTCACAAGTATGCATTTTTTGCTACAACACTCAGCACTCATTGGAGGAAGCCTAACAAAATATGCTATAAATAAGAGCCTAGGCTGGGATAGAGCCAGAAGCTTCCCCATGGACCATTCAGGTGCCAGGCCAAGAAATCCCCAAGCTCTCTCGGAATCAGACTAAACTGATTGGAGCTTCCCCGGGTGTTTGGAGCATTTTCCTGTTGTATGCTCTTTAGCTGTGCAAGCTGTAACTGAAAGCATAACCAAAGCTACAGAAAAGTATTGGGGAATGACCCCCTTGTGTCCCTGGGGCTACTAAAACCAAGGCTGTTTTTCAGTCCCTAATGCATGTGGAGGAAGACATCACTTGATTGTATATAAACAATAAACTTCATCCAATTGTAGACTAATACAGGGTGGGGGGCGTTTGTCGGTAGAAGTACAGCTGGGCACCTCCAAGGAAATGCCCAAAGGTAAGTCCATGCAATCCGATACAGCCTCACCTGCACCCTGTGTCCAGCGGAGAAGGGTTCAGCGGTCAGTACTCACGAATTGCCTGCATGATCTGCCAATGTAGCTGAAGATGAAGCAGCACGATGTCCAGCTGCGTGGTGCTGTCGGCGTGGTGATGTCGGCGTGCTCCAGCCATGTATAGCAAGCCAGGTAGGGAAAGGAAAAAGGAAATGACGCGGCGGTCACAGCTCCTCCAATCAGCCTCACGCAAGTAGAAAAAATAATAAACTTTATTGAATGTGCAACATGAACAACAGCAAAAGAACACTCTGACGCGTTTCGTCTGGGGTCAGACTTTTTCAAAGAGTGAATCCCCTTCATGTGCGGCCTCTCCTATAAATACCATGACAGCTTCTGATTGGCCACAAGAGTAAAATACTCCCCTTCTCAGCTGGAAGTAAAGTGGCCAATAATGAGCATTAAATCGTAATCTGTCATAGATACATATATGAGAGATGCCCCATACCCTATACAAAATACATTCCATAGTTACAAAACATGTTAAAACAAAATAAAAACACGGGTTTAAAAACAAAAAGCTGATAGAACATATGTTGAAAAATTAGACTAGCAACTTAGAAAAAATGGAGGGCGGATTTAAAGGTATACACTCTAATATAATATACTATTTGTTGTTAACTATACAAATTAATTCCTGGGTGTATTATCCCAAAAGAATGATTTTGTGGACTATAAGGGACAGATATTCCTTTTATAAACAAGAGAATAGGTGTTATCAAACAATATATACCACACACAGTTTGAAACATAATACATTATTCGTTTGTTAGACAGTACTAATTCATAAGATGGTATAATAGAATTACACCTGGACACCCCTCTGAGTCTAATTTAATCTACCAGGAAGTGTTTCAACTCCCAATCCTGGTTGATACCCAATGGGTGAAGGGTGCCCATGGTGTAAATCCAATACATTTCTCGCCTATTAAGTACATTCTCTCTGTCCCCGCCTCGAATATGACAAGGAATGTGTTCTATAACTGAAAATGTGAAGTTATCAATACCACCCCTATGGCACGTAGAAAAATGTCGAGATACAGGGTGCGTTTGATCCCTTTTCTTAATCAGGCAAACATGTTCTGCAATTCTCGACTTTACAGGTCTTATAGTTCGCCCGACATATTTTTTGTCGCACCCACATTACAAGAGGTAAACTACATAACTGGAATTACAGTTAAAAAAACTAGTCATATAGTATTTATTTTTATTCTTATTGAACTGTATCACTTTGGTAGGTTTGGAATATTTGCACATAGTGCAACTTCCACAGGAAAAGAATCCTTTCGGAATGTTTCTCAAGTTTCCCACCTGGGACTTGAACAGACTGGGTGATAAGTGGGAAACAATTGTTTTTCCCTTCCGAAACACGAAACGTGGCCCATTCTTTACAAATTCTGAAATGTCTTTATCCAAGGACAATGTTTGCCAATGTTTTCTAAAAATATCACAAATTGAACGTGATTGACGATTGTAGGTGGTAATAAACAAAGGACTTACTTCATTGTCATTGGAAAAGGACAATTGTTTAACCCTACTACGTTGTGATGTTTTTGGTTTTATAAGGGTCTTTCTATCAATGGAGTTGGCTATTTCGAAAGCAGATTTAATGTCAGTGCTACTATAGCCTCTTGCCGCAAATCTTTTAGCCAATACAGCTGATTGTTCAAGGAAGTTATCCTGGTCTGAGCACAGTCTCCTTAATCTGATGAACTGTGCTTTGGGGATGCTTTTTATGAGTGGACGGGGATGGCAACTCTGAGAACACAGTAATGTGTTTCTAGAGTTTGGTTTGCGGAAGATATCCGTTTGTATAGTTAAATTATGGTCGATGTAAAGGAGGAGGTCTAGGTAGTTGATGTGATTAATATTATTCTCATATGTGAACCGAATGTTGTATTCATTCTTGTTTATGGAATCAACAAAAGATGTGAGAGATGCTTCATCACCCTCCCATATCATTATTAAATCGTCAATAAATCTTTTAAAATAAATAATATTAGAACGAAACAAATTATTACTGTGATAAATGTGCTGTGCTTCCCAAAAACCCATAAATAAATTTGCATATGACGGTGCAAAGCTTGTGCCCATTGCAGTGCCTAAATTCTGTAAATAAAATAGTGAATCAAATAAAAAATAATTGTGTGTTAACAAAAACTTGACCGAATCAAGAAGAAATGTGCAAAGTGAGGTGGAAAGTTCAGATAAATCCAAAAAGTGACTTATGGCCGAAAGGCCGTGATCGTGATTAATAATTGAATATAAAGAAACAACATCAAGTGTTACCCACCTATATTGTGACTTCCAGACCACATCCTGTAAATCGACCATAAGATCTGTTGAATCTTTGATGTATGATGGTAAACAAGATACCAATGGTTGCAAATAGTTGTCCACATACCGCGATAACCCATCTCCCAAAGATCCAATGCTCGCCACTATTGGACGACCCGGAGGGTCCAGTAGCGATTTATGGATCTTCGGGAGGTGGTGGAATACCGGAATCACGGGATGTGGACAACTCAAGTAATGAAATTCTTTTTGATTAACAACACATAAGATCTTCCCGAACTCAATCAGTTCATTGAGTTCAGTATTAAATCTCAACGTTGGATCTCCCTTCAACAATGAATAATTAGTTCTATCGCTCAATTATCTGAGTGCCTCCCGTTGATATTGTTCGGTTGATAGTACCACAAGGGCACCCCCCTTATCTGCATTTCTGAATATAATGTCATTTCTTTTTTTCAGTATGTTCAATTGTTGAACTTCCGTGTATGTCAGATTATTAGTACGTATGTTGGAGTGGGAAAAACCTTGAGACAATATTTTTAAGTCTCTTTCTACTAGTTTCTCGAATGTAGTAATGAAAGGGCCCCTGTTGTAATTGGGGCAAAAAATTGACTTTCTTTTAAGGCCTGTTGAATGAGTGCCAAAAAATGTTTGTTTAAAATTATTGAGTGGTTCTCCCTGGTGTTCCAACAACGTGTTCAAATCTGACAGAGCACATATCTCCTGAAAATTAAAGTTGGGGTTATCAACCTGTACAGAATTAGGCAAACAAGAATCAATATTATCAGATAGGGTAACATCCAAAGATGCAACATCAGGTTCCAATGTCTCAAAGCGTCCCCTTGAAGAAAAAAACTTTTTTAAGGTTAACTTGCTTGTGAATTTTTGTAGGTCTATGACCGTTTGAAATAATTGAAAGTCCTGATCTGGTGCAAACCCCAAACCCCTATTGAGTAGGGTTAACTGTTCGTGAGAAAGTTCAACTCCTGAAAGCTTAATGACATTGTTAGTAATGGAGTCATCTAGGTATATTTCTTTCTCTTTGTTCGTCCGCGTGCCTCCCCGTTTCCTCCTTGATCGTCGGGTTCTCTGGGGTTTCTGGACCCTGAGGCTAAAAAAGAAGAAGAAGATTTTTCTGAAGACTTAGAAGATTTGGGTTTAACAATTGGTGCTTGAATTGAGGATCTACTATCACTTCTAGATCTTCCTTGTGTGTCTCTTATTTGATCAGAGGAGCTCTCAAATGAGACTGAATGGGACCTTTGTTCATGGTCAGATAAATCTGAGTCTAAGCTAGAAGCCTCTATGGGTTTATTTTTAAGTATGGATTTCTTCGGTGTCTTTTTAGACCACCCTTTATTAAATGATTTTTGGCCCTTTGGTGTACTGGACCCCACATTATCCCGAAATTGAGGCTTTTGCCAGCAATAGACCTGACCCTTTATATAATCTGTACGGTCTCGCTCGAATTTGAACTGTTTCTTATCACTGATTTCATCCTCGATGGATTCTATATTAGATAAAAGAGTTTTATCGTTTTTGATGAACTGTTCCATTTTGGCGAACGGTTTCAAATTGTTCCTAAGAAAACTGATTTCTGCCATTAATGTTTCCTTCTCTTTTGTTGTGTGTTGTATAATCAAATCCATCAATTTAGCTGAACATTGATCCAATACATTGGACCAATCCAGTTCAAATTGCTTATTTGTAAATCCAAATGTGGGTGTTTTTTTAATTCGTAGGCCCCTAGGGATCCTATTGCTCCTGATATAATTCTCAAGCGACGTTATGTCCCACCAAAGTCTTATATTCTGTACCAAAAGTCTCTCCAATTTTACAAAATAATGAGTTAAGTCAGATAGTTCTTCACATATGACCTCCTTACTCTCATCAAATAAATGTGCCGCCTTCTTAGAGCGCTTTGTATTGTCTTCACAAATATTAACGTAGGTGTCCACATCAGTGAGATCCGTATCTGTATCAATATCCTCCATTTTATACCAAACTTGATAGCTTTAAAAAATATTCATGCATGTAAAAAAACTTTTTTTAGACAAGAAAAAAAGTAAAAAAGTAATGCGTGGGCTGATAGGAACAATGAAAAACCAATAATTGTCAAAAAGAAAGGACTTTTCTAGGGCTTAAAAGTCACTTTTTTCATTCATGTATGATTTAGTATACTTAATAAGTAATACTAAAATTAGCCGAGGTGAGCACCTAGAAGTGATAGTAGATCCTCAATTCAAGCACCAATTGTTAAACCCAAATCTTCTAAGTCTTCAGAAAAATCTTCTTCTTCTTTTTTAGCCTCAGGGTCCAGAAACCCCAGAGAACCCGACGATCAAGGAGGAAACGGGGAGGCACGCGGACGAACAAAGAGAAATAAATATACCTAGATGAGTCCATTACTAACAATGTCATTAACCTTTCAGGAGTTGAACTTTCTCACGAACAGTTAACCCTACTCAATAGGGGTTTGGGGTTTGCACCAGATCAGGACTTTCAATTATTTCAAACGGTCATAGACCTACAAAAATTCACAAGGAAGTTAACCTTAAAAAAGTTTTTTTCTTCAAGGGGACGCTTTGAGACATTGGAACCTGATGTTGCATCTTTGGATGTTACCCTATCTGATAATATTGATTCTTGTTTGCCTAATTCTGTACAGGTTGATAACCCCAACTTTAATTTTCAGGAGATATGTGCTCTGTCAGATTTGAACACGTTGTTGGAACACCAGGGAGAACCACTCAATAATTTTAAACAAACATTTTTTGGCACTGATTCAACAGGCCTTAAAAGAAAGTCAAATTTTTGCCCCAATTACAACAGGGGCCCTTTCATTACTACATTCGAGAAACTAGTAGAAAGAGACTTAAAAATATTGTCTCAAGGTTTTTCCCACTCCAACATACGTACTAATAATCTGACATACACGGAAGTTCAACAATTGAACATACTGAAAAAAAGAAATGACATTATATTCAGAAATGCAGATAAGGGGGGTGCCCTTGTGGTACTATCAACCGAACAATATCAACGGGAGGCACTCAGATAATTGAGCGATAGAACTAATTATTCATTGTTGAAGGGAGATCCAACGTTGAGATTTAATACTGAACTTAATGAACTGATTGAGTTCGGGAAGATCTTATGTGTTGTTAATCAAAAAGAATTTCATTACTTGAGTTGTCCACATCCCGTGATTCCGGTATTCCACCACCTCCCGAAGATCCATAAATTGCTACTGGACCCTCCGGGTCGTCCAATAGTGGCGAGCATTGGATCTTTGGGAGATGGGTTATCGCGGTATGTGGACAACTATTTGCAACCATTGGTATCTTGTTTACCATCATACATCAAAGATTCAACAGATCTTATGGTCGATTTACAGGATGTGGTCTGGAAGTCACAATATAGGTGGGTAACAGTTGATGTTGTTTCTTTATATTCAATTATTAATCACGATCACGGCCTTTTGGCCATAAGTCACTTTTTGGATTTATCTGAACTTTCCACCTCACTTTGCACATTTCTTCTTGATTCGGTAAAGTTTTTGTTAACACACAATTATTTTTTATTTGATTCACTATTTTATTTACAGAATTTAGGCACTGCAATGGGCACAAGCTTTGCACCGTTATATGCAAATTTATTTATGGGTTTTTGGGAAGCACAGCACATTTATCACAGTAATAATTTGTTTCGTTCTAATATTATTTATTTTAAAAGATTTATTGACGATTTAATAATGATATGGGAGGGTGATGAAGCATCTCTCACATCTTTTGTTGATTCCATAAACAAGAATGAATACAACATTCGGTTCACATATGAGAATAATATTAATCACATCAACTACCTAGACCTCCTCCTGTACATCGACCATAATTTAACTATACAAACGGATATCTTCCGCAAACCAAACTCTAGAAACACATTACTGTGCGCTCAGAGTTGCCATCCCCGTCCACTCATAAAAAGCACCCCCAAAGCACAGTTCATCAGATTAAGGAGACTGTGCTCAGACCAGGATAACTTCCTTGAACAATCAGCTGTATTGGCTAAAAGATTTGCGGCAAGAGGCTATAGTAGCACTGACATTAAATCTGCTTTCGAAATAGCCAACTCCATTGATAGAAAGACCCTTATAAAACCAAAAACATCACAACGTAGTAGGGTTAAACAATTGTCCTTTTCCAATGACAATGAAGTAAGTCCTTTGTTTATTACCACCTACAATCGTCAATCACGTTCAATTTGTGATATTTTTAGAAAACATTGGCAAACATTGTCCTTGGATAAAGACATTTCAGAATTTGTAAAGAATGGGCCACGTTTCGTGTTTCGGAAGGGAAAACAATTGCTTCCCACTTATCACCCAGTCTGTTCAAGTCCCAGGTGGGAAACTTGAGAAACATTCCGAAAGGATTCTTTTCCTGTGGAAGTTGCACTATGTGCAAATATTCCAAACCTACCAAAGTGATACAGTTCAATAAGAATAAAAATAAATACTATATGACTAGTTTTTTGAACTGTAATTCCAGTTATGTAGTTTACCTCTTGTCATGTGGGTGCGACAAAAAATATGTCGGGCGAACTATAAGACCTGTAAAGTCGAGAATTGCAGAACATGTTCGCCTGATTAAGAAAAGGGATCAAACACACCCTGTATCTCGACATTTTTCTACGTGCCATAGGGGTGGTATTGATAACTTCACATTTTCAGTTATAGAACACATTCCTTGTCATATTCGAGGCGGGGACAGAGAGAATGTACTTAATAGGCGAGAAATGTATTGGATTTACACCTTGGGCACCCTTCACCCATTGGGTATCAACCAGGATTGGGAGTTGAAACACTTCCTGGTAGATTAAATTAGACTCAGAGGGGTGTCCAGGTGTAATTCTATTATACCATTTTATGAATTAGTACTGTCTAACAAACGAATAATGTATTATGTTTCAAACTGTGTGTGGTATATATTGTTTGATAACACCTATTCTCTTGTTTATAAAAGGAATATCTGTCCCTTATAGTCCACAAAATCATTCTTTTGGGATAATACACCCAGGAATTAATTTGTATAGTTAACAACAAATAGTATATTATATTAGAGTGTATACCTTTAAATCCGCCCTCCATTTTTTCTAAGTTGCTAGTCTAATTTTTCAACATATGTTCTATCAGCTTTTTGTTTTTAAACCCGTGTTTTTATTTTGTTTTAACATGTTTTGTAATTATGGTATGTATTTTGTATATCGTATGGGGCATCTCTTATATAGGTATCTATGACAGATTACGATTTAATGCTCATTATTGGCCACTTTACTTCCAGCTGAGAAGGGGAGTATTTTACTCTTGTGGCCAATCAGAAGCTGTCATGGTATTTATAGGAGAGGCCGCACATGAAGGGGATTCACTCTTTGAAAAAGTCTGACCCCAGACGAAACGCGTCAGAGTGTTCTTTTGCTGTTGTTCATGTTGCACATTCAATAAAGTTTTTTATTTTTTCTACTTGCGTGAGTCTGATTGGAGGAGCTGTGACCGCCGCGTCATTTCCTTTTTCCTTTCCCTACATAACCAAAGCTAAGCAAAACCCCTTTTTGATTACATCTCTGTCACGGTAACTTGTGAAGGGTTATAATATACACAAATAACTGGGTTGAATTGAACACGACTTAGATATAATAAATATAGTTTATTCCTTAAAGAAGGTGAACACTTAGGGTTGGGCAATGAAGCAATCAGGATCTGGATTGGCAATTCATCAGGCAATCATGTATCATTCAGATGTTGTAACGAAGACCCTGGGTATAGGGCTGACACTGGTTTATATGTGATTCCAGTCCTATGCCCTAGCTTTGCTTGCCAGACATTGGGTGAAAATTATCTGCACCCAATCCCTTCTTGCCAGCTAACGTGAGAAGCATTGTTGGACCATGCCCCCAGTTAGTTGGCACATGCGCACATCTGGCCCTTGGGGTCTCATTTCTCTAGCCCCACACTAAAGACAGGGTGCCTAAAAGTCTACCAGACATGTATCTGGCCAGGAAACCCTTTGTCTGTAAGTGTGAATTATGGCACGTACAGCCCACTCAGGCTCTGCGTTTCTCCGCCCTATTGTACACAATCAGAGTGGTCAAGCCTTTGATCAGGGGGGCTGTTGTAGACAAAGGGTCGCCCTCCTGAGCATTAACATAAAGCAGAGCCAGTAACTTTCCTGGGCTTTTATACCAGCCTTGCAAAACAGTACATTCTTTAATATCTACACATATTAAAATAATCCATTCGGCTGGGCTGAGCGGGTCAAAACTTGCCAGACCCTCATGCCGGAGGGAACTCTCCATGGTGACCAAGTTTCAGCTCGCTGCGACCCACCGGACCGGAGTTACACAATTACAGTTTTTAAAAGCACATTTTCCACAGAGGCTTTTTTCTGCCATGCAAGTCAATGGCAGAAACCCAAACTTTGCAATTACCCTGACTCCGTTCTGTTGCTCAGAGAGGGTCGGTATTTGCCATGCAATCATGCCGGAACTATGACTACATGGTGACCGAATCCCAGTCTTCTAGGTTGAACAGAACCGGAGTTATGGTTTCCAGGTTTCTGCTCATTCTGACTTAGCCGTTTTTACTCGCGGCTTTTACCTCCGCCATTAGAGTCTATGGTGCGACCCTTATAGCGACCGCGACCCTTTACCAGGGTCATAGATTGTCGGACTGGGGAGAGAGCGGGGACTGGGGAGAGAAGCTACCATATCACACCACGCGTGGGCATCTGCGGGGAAGCAGGGACCAGGGAGAGAAGGGGGGAACACCCCCACTTCCATCTCCCACCACGCGCGGGCATCTGGGGGGAAGCAGGGACCGGGGTGTAAGAAGGAACACCCCCGCTACCATTTCCCGCCCCGCGCGAGCAGCCAGGGGGAAACGGGGACCGGGGGTAAGGGGGGAACACCCCCGCTACCATCTCCCGCCCCGAGCGGGCAGCCGCAGGGATCGGGGGGAAGCGGGGACCAGGGGGAAGCGGGGAGTAAAGGGGAACACCTCCGCCCACGCGGGAAGCCAGGGGAAGTGGGGACCGGGGAGAGAAGGGGGGAACACCCCCGCTTCTATCTCCCGCCACACGCGGGCAGCTGGGGGGAAGCGGGGACCGGGGAGAGAAGGGGGGACCAGGGAGAGACGGGGGGAACACCCCCGCTTCTATCTCCTGCCACATGCGGGCAGCTGGGGGGAAATGGGGACCGAGGAGAGAAGGGGGGACCAGGGAGAGAAGGGGGGAACACCCCCGCTTCCATCTCCCACCCCGTGCGGGGACCGGGGAGCCATGGGTACCGGGGGCAGGAGATGGGGGACCACGAGCAGCAGCAGCACTCCCATTACTTACTCCTGCAGAGAAGGAAGGGCTCCATTCCGCGTCATGCCCTATTGGCCAATCAGCTAGGGGGATTTGTTTTTATTTTTATTTAATTTTTTGCAGAGCAGGGGACTTTTTTTCAGAGCAGGGGAAAAGTCACTGGCCACCGGCCAATTTCCGTTCGCACCTGGCGAGTGGGTGACCGGGTTTATCGAGCACTGCTTATTACCATATATGTTTTGTCAATTTGATGCAGCATTGGGCACCTCTGTCTTTTGTTGTATACATTTGCCATGCTCAGTAGCACTCATTTTGGCATAAATATATATTCATGATGTGGTGGGTGTAGGAGTTTGAGCTAGCTGGGAGTGTGTGTGTTAATCAAAGTACAATAAGAAAGTCTCTTATCAGAATTGCAGCTCCAACAGCAATCAGGAACGCCGGTTCTGGGGAGCTCTCTTTATCCTGGGTGTGATTCCCAGCTGGACCCCACAGGCCTGCCTTCAGTCTTAGGGTCCATAACAGCCATGCTCTCTACTGGCTGGGAGAAGTCTATTTACCCTCCTGGGGAAAAACCTAACTCTCTGTCTTTGAGCAGCTATAAAAAGCAGGAAGTTGCCAACCAGGAGTTCATTGTCCACACCTCCCAGTTCAGGTATGAAATCCGACACCCGTGCAGTCTGGAAAGGGAGTTAACCTCTTCACTCCCTTACAACCATGTAAATGAGATTTTACCGATGGTGATTAATAACGATGATGTTTGTATGCATACATTTCCTGGCACCCATCATTGCATTACCAAAGTCTAGCTTGCACGAATCCAGCTCCCTGAGAAGGTAATCAACACTAAGCAAGCCAAGTTAAGAGACATTTGATGTAGACTCCCTAGGAGCCAGGCAGGGAGGGTTATACATGCGCCATGATGTCTGCTCAATTCAGATGAATTGGGCAGATATGCTTCTGAATTCGGCCCTCTGCATATTAAGTAGCTCCTTCTGATACGCAACTATTGTGCTCTCATCCAGGGGTG
This sequence comes from Ascaphus truei, assembly GCF_040206685.1. Taxonomy (NCBI): domain Eukaryota; kingdom Metazoa; phylum Chordata; class Amphibia; order Anura; family Ascaphidae; genus Ascaphus; species Ascaphus truei. Next base: position 240,133,990 of record NC_134486.1, on the reverse strand, counting down.
CCTGAGTATGCCACCTGGGTGCAACAGGATTTTCAGGAGGAGAAAGCAGCAGCCAGAGAAGCAGGAGTGGGAACCTCAGGAGCAGCATCACAGGTAGCAGGTGGTGTAGCTGGGGAAGCTCAAACAGCAGCACGAGCAGCAGGAGGTGAGGCTGGGGCAGCTGGAGCGGCATCTGAGGCAGCCACATATACCTCCTCTTCAGGAACCTCTGTGAGGATGAGGGTTATGGTTTCCTCCTCTTCCTCCAGGGGCTCTGCAGCCTTGGGTTATGGCTGTTTGCATGATGGTTCTGAAAAAATAAGACACATTCATACAGAACCTGGGTAAATATAAGCCCATTTGTATAAATGTGCTTTGGCTAAACCCCGCACTCATCCTCTCCCCCTAAATGTATTTCTCTCCCCCCTCTGTCTCTCACCCCTCTCTCACTCCCTCTCCCCCTCACTCTGCTGCCTTTTTGTCACTCTATCCCCTTCTCTCTCGCCTACCCCGTGTATCACTATCTTTCCCCCTCTCACTCGCCCACTACCCTTTCTCTCTCACTCTTCCCCCTCTCTCGCGCTCAATCTTCCTCTCGCTCAATTACCCCCCTCACTCTCGCCCACCTCCCCTCTCTCTCACTCTCCCCCTCCCCTCTCTCACTCTTCTCAACCTGCCCTTTCTCTATCCCTCTTATTCTCTTTCCCCCCTCACTCACTCTTCCCCTCACTCACTCTTTCCCCCACCTCTCTCGCTCATTCTCCCCCCTCCTCTCACTATTCTCCCTTCTTCTTTCCCTTTGACCCCCTCCCTCTCTAGCGCTCTCCCCCCTCCCCACACCCTCCCCACATTCTTTCCCGCCTCCGCTATCACTTAATGCCACCCTTCTCTCTCTCACTCTTTCCCCCCTCTCTCACTCCCTCGCACTCTGCTGCCATTTCTGTCACTCTATACACTTCCCTCTCGCTCACTCACCTTCCCCCATGTATCACTATCTTTCCCCCTCTCAGTCTGTAAGGAATCCGCTCCACGGTTTACTGGTTGCCTTACCTTGCAGACTGGTGCAGTTCTGGATCAGCTCTCCTGAGGTTTGCTGCAGCCTGGATTCACTCATCAAAGCAATACACACTCCCTCTGGTATCTACTGCAGCTGTGCAGCCTATCACTGCAACCTAGACTTGCATTCATTCATTGGAGCAGTACCTTCACACCCCCCTCCGGGGATTGGCCCGCTGGCCTTTAAGTACTGTCTTCCCATAATGCTCCCTGCCGAGCATAGTCCTAACTGGATGTCTACTGTTTTGCCACAAGCCCTCGCTTGTTCTCCTATGCTGATACCAGGTTCCGCCCTGCGTCCTTCAGCTTCCTTCAAGACGCTTGTTCTCCTATGCTGATACCAGGTTCCGCCCTGCGTCCTTCAGCTCCCTTCAAGCCGCTTGTTCTCCTATGCTGATACGGAGGTTCCGCCCTGCGTCCTTCAGCTTCCTTCAAGTTCCCGTTTGTTCTCCTGCGCTGAAGCAAAGGTATCCCCTATGTCTTCAGCTTCCTGCTTTCCTGCACTGAGGCAAAGGTATCCCCCGCGCTCTTCAGTCTCCTGATTCCTGCACTGTAGCGGAGGTTTCCCTGTGGATCTTCAGCTTCCTGGTTCCTGGGGCCTACTCTTTCCCTAATCTAGAGAGGCCGTGTCCTGGTTCCTGCGCTGTTACAGAGGATTCCCCAGCCGCTCAGGACTCTTGCGCTGTAGCACTGGTGCACCCGTGCAGCAAAGCGGTGTGCTATTCTGGTCTGCCTACCATCTCCTGTGACCAGTACCATGGGCCATGGTCGTCGCTCGCGCAGAGGCCAACCCCGCGCTCCTAAGCTGAAGCGGGGCTCTCCTGACTACCTGTTGCCGAACTCTTGCCTGAACAATGGTTATCCTGATACCTCCTGTCCTGACCCTGGCTTGTACAACGACGACGCTGTCTTCTCCTTTCCTGATCCTGCTACGTTTGACAATGAACTGCGCAATCCGGATCAGCCTGCGCGGTCTCAGGTCGGTGCTTTTACAACCCCACCTCAGCCTCGCGGTCCGACCCTGGTTTGTGGCGAGCAGAACCCTGACAGTATGCTCGGCCGCACAAACCGCCCTGTGGTGAGGGTTGGTAAGTTTCTGTCTGAAAGCCTGTCCCAGCCTGTAAACCAGTCCCAGTGTGAATACCAGTTTCTATGTGAGATATTACCCATGCTTGAGGATCTGATTGTGTTTGTAGGTTTAACCCCTTTGCAAAACAAATGCCGTAGTGATCTCATGATGAAGGTTTACCGCCTCCGGGACTTAAAACAATCGCTGGCCGCTTGTATTTGCTTTCCTGGTTACCCCTTAACTTGGGAAAATGTGTACCCTTTAGAATTGGACGACGCCCAAAAGGAACTCTCTTCCCTGGCCTTGTCTTTAGACATTTATATAGCAAAAGTGGACCCTCTCCTCATGTTGGCTGATGCCCAAAAAACACTCCATATCCTTTCCATGACATTGGACATTTGCATAAAGGAACAGGATCCTCCCCTCGCCAGCTTCGCTGCCGCTTGGCTGTATCCCGGGTCTACCACGGATCCTTGCCCTGAGTGTATGGCCGGGTTCCCTGACACCAATGATATGTTTTCGTTAACCCCTGCCGATCAGTCCTGTAAGGTCCCCCTGGAGAATACATATGTTGCTCTACCCAGCACTAATGTTCTTGTATCAGAGAATAAGTCCCTTTGTTCCCCTATTTCTAACTCCGAATCTGTCACTCCAGCTCTTGAGGGTTTTCCAGCTTTAAACTCTGCTAGGCAGTCCTGTGCACTTTCCCCGTCAGAGAAAGAATCCCTAAGTTCTGTTCCCAGGGTCATTTCTGTATTAACCCCTGAGGGGCAGCTCTCTGAGTCTCCTTTGATAATTCCCTGTTCTCTGCCAGCCACGGTCACGCCCCTAGCTCCAGAGGAGAGATCCCTTGTCTCTCCTAATACAGAGAAAAAATTTCCTGTGTTTTACTCTCAGGCACTGTCTGCATTAACCCCTGTAAATTCTTGCTGTCTCCAAGTTAATGCCTTCGTTTTAGCCTCAGAGAATGAGTCCACAAGTCAGACAGCAGAGGTTGCATTGAGGGATTCCTATAACCGTACGGAGTCCCTAGATATTCTTTGCTATAAATCCCCTGCTTCAGCTCAAGTTTCCGCAGCTTCGCCTCCGGAGACTTCGGCTAAAGTTCTGGTTCCTGATAAATGTAGTCAGGAGTCAGGTTTTTCCCTAAGCTTGGTCGCAGAGTTCCTTCTCCCGGGTATTTCACTGAACCAGCCTGTCGCCCACATAGCGGTGATCCCTGCTTCAGCGCATAGTTCCCACATTATGGAGTCTGCAGTAATTTCTGGTTTCCCAGATATTCCTTACCAAATACCTACTTCAGAGACCAGTACAGTTATGATTAACCCCCGTGTACTGTCTGAGTTTTTCTCCTCTTTATGCTTAGGGTTAAAAGCATACAGTAGTCTGTATGTTCCTCCTAGGGTTCATATTGTGTTCCCAGGAATGTTTGCTGACACACGGTTTTCTCCCAAAGTGACGCTTTTTCATATAGATTAGTAAAAAGCTTGCACACGGTTTCCCTTTTCGCTGAATTGTGTCTTACTAGTTTTGAGACTCTGAGAGGTAATGATTCTCCTTCTGATTCTGAAGCTCTTTCTACAATGAGTATCCTGTCTGGGGGTCCCCCTGATTTCTCTCTCCAGGCTAATCCTTTGGGGATCAACATATCTGTGGTCACTCCCTTAGTACTGTCTGAGGTCACCATGCACATATTACAAGTCCTGGGGTTTAAATCTGAGCTATTTAGCTGTCCTGCCTTTGCTGAAACCCAGTCCCTCAGTACTGTGTCTAAATATGTCCCAGCAAACATGGGGTTACTCTGGGAGGAAATTAAAGCTCCTGTCTTAAAGGGTATTTTTTCTCACATGTCCAGCATATCTAGAACCTCAGTAGTTGTTTCTAAGTCACTTATCAATACATCTGATTTTTTTCTCTAATCAAACCCAGACACCCTCACTATCAGTTAGGAGTCCTGTGATCAGAGATTTTGCACTAGAAAACACACCTATTCATGTTTTTGACAGGTTAGGTACCCCTGTGGTTAGGGCCATTGCAGTTTCGGAAAAGACTCCTTGTACTCCTAAGGTGCCTGTCATTAAGAGTTTTCATAGTTCATACTTGCTGCTTGTTGATTCTCAAGGCTCTGTCACTGAGGTACAGACTTCAGCTTCTGATGTTAGCTTCCCTCCCACCACTACCCTGGCTCTGCCTTTTTCTCAAGCTACTGATTTGAAGATCCCAAGGACTATTCCTGATTCACTGACAATACTATCTCCCAATGAAGATTTCCCAGTATTGGAGAGCTCTACTGTTGTTTGCTTCTCTGCTCCTGCTAAACCATGGTTTTGTCCCTCGGAATTTTCGGTTGCCCCTGTTATTTCCTCTCAGTTGGAAATACTCTGTACGTATCCCAAGATTTCGGTCCCTATGCCGGGTTTACTGCTTGCCTTGTCACCTTCCATACCAATACCGGGAGATGCTTCCAACCAGCCTATACCCTTACTAACCATTACCTGGGAGCCTTCTAGAGGAAAAATTTCTCGCAAATTTCAACATGCAGTGGTCAGCCAAGACTTTTTCTGTTACAAAGTTCCTCCTGGTGTATTCGATCAATTATCAGGGCCGCTGATCCTACATTCAGGTTCCTTTATTAAAGACTGGGCTTCCTGTAGGGGTTCTTCTGCCGTTTCTGCTCTGGAACCCTCTGGTTCTTCACAACCCTGGATTTCCAAGTCATTTTGCGGGGCGAGCCATGTACCAAGGATGTTTCTTCTACTACTCTTATTTCTTAGAACTGTACTCACTAAAGAACTGCTCGTTTACGGATGCCCTTTCTACCTAAAGAATTTTAGGAACAACTCAATGTCCCCAAGGCCCATGGATGGTCCTGTCTGGCCACAGTTCTCACCGGGGGGTGGGGGTACACTAAGGACTAATCATGAGTCTCTGGAGTACGACTCTGACCCCAATCCTAGACTGTTCAGCAACAATTCCCGGTCCTCCAACTCTATGAGTGCTCATGTTCGCCCGGAGGTCTCGCGTGAAGGGGGGTGTACTGTAAGGAATCCGCTCCACGGTTTACTGGTTGCCTTACCTTGCAGACCGGTGCAGTTCTGGATCAGCTCTCCTGAGGTTTGCTGCAGCCTGGATTCACTCATCAAAGCAATACACACTCCCTCTGGTATCTACTGCAGCTGTGCAGCCTATCACTGCAACCTAGACTTGCATTCATTCATTGGAGCAGTACCTTCACACCCCCCTCCGGGGATTGGCCCGCTGGCCTTTAAGTACTGTCTTCCCATAATGCTCCCTGCCGAGCATAGTCCTAACTGGATGTCTACTGTTTTGCCACAAGCCCTCGCTTGTTCTTCTATGCTGATACCAGGTTCCGCCCTGCGTCCTTCAGCTTCCTTCAAGACGCTTGTTCTCCTATGCTGATACCAGGTTCCGCCCTGCGTCCTTCAGCTCCCTTCAAGCCGCTTGTTCTCCTATGCTGATACGGAGGTTCCGCCCTGCGTCCTTCAGCTTCCTTCAAGTTCCCGTTTGTTCTCCTGCGCTGAAGCAAAGGTATCCCCTATGTCTTCAGCTTCCTGCTTTCCTGCACTGAGGCAAAGGTATCCCCCGCGCTCTTCAGTCTCCTGATTCCTGCACTGTAGCGGAGGTTTCCCTGTGGATCTTCAGCTTCCTGGTTCCTGGGGCCTACTCTTTCCCTAATCTAGAGAGGCCGTGTCCTGGTTCCTGCGCTGTTACAGAGGATTCCCCAGCCGCTCAGGACTCTTGCGCTGTAGCACTGGTGCACCCGTGCAGCAAAGCGGTGTGCTATTCTGGTCTGCCTACCATCTCCTGTGACCAGTACCATGGGCCATGGTCGTCGCTCGCGCAGAGGCCAACCCCGCGCTCCTAAGCTGAAGCGGGGCTCTCCTGACTACCTGTTGCCGAACTCTTGCCTGAACAATGGTTATCCTGATACCTCCTGTCCTGACCCTGGCTTGTACAACGACGACGCTGTCTTCTCCTTTCCTGATCCTGCTACGTTTGACAACGAACTGCGCAATCCGGATCAGCCTGCGCGGTCTCAGGTCGGTGCTTTTACAACCCCACCTCAGCCTCGCGGTCCGACCCTGGTTTGTGGCGAGCAGAACCCTGACACAGTCGCCACTACCCCTTCTCCCTCAAACTCTTTCCCCCTCTCACACACCCCCACCTCCCCTCTCTCTCACTCTTCCCACCCTGCCCTTTCTCTCTCCCTCTCACTCTTTCCCCCCTCACTCACTGTTTCCTCCTCTCTCGCTCATTCTCCCCCCCCTCCTCTCACTCTCTTCCCACCTCTCTCACTATTCTCCCTTCTTTTCCTCTGAACCCCTCCCTCTCCTGCGCACTCCCCCCTCTCCACTCCCCACATTCTTTCCCACCTCCGCTTTCACTCAATGTCACCCTTCTCTCACTCAATCCCACTCCCTCAATCCCCTCCTCCTCACACTCAACCCCCTATTCATCCCCCACTGGCCCCACAATCCACAATCCACATACAATTCCTCCCCTCCACAATCCCCACACAACCCCCCCCTCACAATACACACATCCACACAACTTCTCCCTCCCACAACACCCACACAATTTCTCCCCTCATATAATTTCTCTTCCCCACAAACACAACACAATTTCTCCCCCCCACAAAACACACACACACACACACACACACACACACACACACACACACACACACACACACACACACACACACACACACACACACACACACACACACACACACACACACACACACACACACTTTCTCCCCCCACAAAACACACACAATTTCTCCTTCCCCAACACCCACACAATTTCTACCCCCACAACACCCACACAATTCCCCCCCACAACTCTCACACAATTACCCACACAATTACTCCCCCACACAATGTCTCCCCCCAACACCCACACAATTCCCCCCCCCCCCCACAAAACCCACACAATTCCTCCCCCCCTATCAGGATGTATGGAACCCTCAGAGGTAACATGGAAAGCCACAAAAGACAGGAGTCTGAAATATATAAAAACTGATAGATTTTAATATAACACAAAAATAACAACACAGGGAAAACAAAATGGAGTCTGCAAAATGTGCAGAGCTACACCAAAAAGCTATGGTAGCTAAATAATAAACATGGGACGATTAGTGCTAAGGGAAATAACAGGACAAAACAAGGAAAGCTGCAAGGAACTACAGGGCTACATGCAACAGCAGTAGCAGCAAGGTACAAAATACGAAATGGGGACAAAATAGTGCAAAGTAAATACAAGACAAAAAAGAAGAAGGTACCTGAATGTTTGTAGAACTAGGAGACAGAGTGAAGAGGAACAGGGAAAGACACAGAGCTAGGGAACAAAGAATAACCTGACTCCTGACCTGTAAAACACAATGTTTTACAAGCAAATAACAAACAGGATGGGGTTTTATTGCCAAACTAGGATAGCAGTGGGCCTCATTGACTGCTCTGGTTCTTACCAGTTATGGGCCTGAACCTGACTCCTCTCTGCGCCCCTACAGGTCTACGAAAAGTACTGCGGGAGGGAATTGTAACACCCTCCACAATACACACACAATTCCTCCCCTGCCGCAATACCCACACTCAATTTTTACCTTGGGGGTCAGTGCCACACTGCTCCCCCGTGCGAATACAGAAGTTGGGCCTGACTTCCGGGTGGGACCAACTTCCATCGCGGACCAGTGGAAGGCCTGCCACAGTAGCAGCTGGGGAGAGCTGGGACCCGGCAGAAATCAGAGGCCTAATAGCTGAATGCAGAAGTTTAAGCGCGGTCGGCTGGGCCTTCTGCAGCTGCCAGGACAGTTGTCCTTGCTATCCTTTCCTGTCTGCGGCTCTGGGGGTGATCTTTAGCAGAAGGAAGAGAAACAAGATTCATCAGTCTTTATTCAGGATGCTGGTGGTGAATCTTAGGTGATAAGTGCTGGGTAGAGGGAGTGTTTAGATGTCTTTCAGAAGATGATTTATCAAGTTTAATATTAGCTCTTTGAGATACTGAGATTCTTTAAGTGTTGATTAAACTAGTGTTATTGTGATTAGTGGGCAGTTATCTAGTCCCCAAATAGGCCAAGGATAACTGTATACTGATTGCTACTGCAATGTGCAAGGCATTGCCTACAGTGTTTTGTAATCTTATGAGGGTACACATGTAAGCATGTCACATACGTTATTGAGCTAAGTACTCCTCACCTGTATGTATGAGTGCACTGCAAATAAGACAGCCATCTTTGTTCTGAAATTCAAAGTTGTGTATAAAGTGACATGTATACTGTACCTGAGATTGAAATAAAGGGGCCTATTCTAGTAGCTTCGATAAGTAACTCATTGAGCATTTGGGGCACTTCGCGAACAAGATGGCAATTGTAGCTATTCAAAAAGCTTTGATAGCTTGCCAAACTCGCTCGAGAAGTGCTTCTCCACGATCGGTAGCGCTCAAAAAATGGTCAAACTCGAATTTTTTTAACATATTAAACAATTGAGGGAACTCGCAGGTTCGCATTCCTTGGGGTGGCGAGATGGGATCTGCGATGTAACATAGAAGAAAAATATATTTTTACTGCATCGAATTGAAGTCGGGAGTCTCTGGAGCTGACACGCATTAATATCAGCTCCGGAGACCACCTGCTTCAATCCTATGTAATAAAAATAAATTTAAAGGCAGCTTCATTACCGTAGCGGTTAATGAAGGGGTTAAATTCCAAAGCCCAGTTTATTGGTGGTAGAGGGGGTGGGTGCAGGTGGTATTTGGCCCGTGGTGGGTGTTTATGCCTACCGGGAGGGTTGTGGGCGGAGTTAACGCCTTAATTACCTTAGCCGTTACTACCGCTAAGGTAATGAAGGGGTTAACCCCTCTCGCTACCCACCCAGTAGGCATAAACACCCACCATGGGCCAAATACCACCTTCACCCACCCTTTCTATCCCAAATAAACATAAAAACACAATACAAACAGCAATACTAGCCAATACACCCATTTATTGCCAGTGTGGTTGCCTATGCCCTCAATGGGAGCAAAGATAACCCCAGTGGCAATGAATGGACACACTACTACCCACCCCTTCTACCCGCAACAACCCCCCTAACACATACAGTACAGTAATGGGCAAAAACCCTATTATCCAGATCTGGATAATAGCGCATTTGCTCATTAAAATAAAACAGTAACCAGCCAGCATAAAGTAAATTAAAGTTGAACTTACCCCTGCCAGGATGAAAGCCGTCCTCATCACCGTCCTCCTCGTCCTCCATGGGCAGCAACATTAAAATAAAAAAATGAACTACTGGCCACTAACCCTTTAATTACCTTAGCGATTAGTAACCGCTATAGTAATTAAGGTGTTAACTCCCCCGCCCCCTCAATACCAACCCGGGAGGCCTAACTACCCTCCCCCGGCAACTACCCCCACCCCGTCTACCCCCATCACCACAGATACAAATGGGCAAAGGCACTAGTAGCCAAAAATGGCTAATAGCACGTTTGCCCATTTGTTTGTAAAACTAAAGAAATACACAACAAATTAACATTGACATAACAGTACATTACATTTACTTGCTAATAAACCCATTAATTGTGACTGTGGTAAACAGTGCCCATAATATGGGCATAGATTGCCACAGTGACAATGAATGGGCAACCTCAAAAAATAAAAATACAATACATAACAATTAAATAAAAAGAAGCATTTGCCAAAAAATGCATTGATTGTCACTGTGCTTATCTATACCCAGAAAGGGGCATAGATAAGCACATTACCAGTCAATAAGCAGCCTAAACAAAAAATACACAATTAAATAAAAACCAATCAATGTGTTTGTTACCATTGCCGTATTCACCCCCAATAACCAAAAAAAGGGGGGGGACTCTACGCTCAGCCTAGTACGAATATCAATAACAAGGTGGTAACAGGGTGCTATAGGAAAAGCTAACACTTATTAACAGGGTGTGTATGATATATATCAGCTGATGGTTAGCCTCATTTATTTGCTGGGGATATTTATATCCCATTGAGTAATTACTCACCCATTTGCTTACCACAGTGAGTGCTAGATATAGAACTTTTTCGGGTTCTTTTGGGACCCAACCTGTTAATAAGTATACACACCCATCCTATTCCAGCACCATCTCTTGACCCTCGACGCAGTGCTCAAGAGCCTGATGTGCAGAAGTCCATGATCATCTGTTGATTGAAGAGGAATCTCCGGTGAGTTGTTTTTTTCCTTCTTTCTTTTTCTTCTGTCCTCTCTTCTTTATAATCCAAAGGGGGCAGAGATGTTGCTCCGACGTCTTCTTGGGCTCAAATGAGACGAGACTGAAATGAATGCGGTTCTACTCCAGAACCTCCTGCTTCAAAACTGTGTTTTAAAATTTAAATTAAACCAGTGCGATCACCTGTAAAAGCTGTGCAGGGAGATGCAGCTCTCCCTGAGCAGCTCTTACAGACTGCAGGCAGATTGCAGGGGCAGAACTTAGAAAAAGACAGAGATAAAGACACTGCTATCCCGAGCGGTTTGGCATTTTCCTACCTCATGGTTTCTGACTTGGGTTAATTCTTTCTGAATACTGTGATAACACAAATATCAGTCAGTGAGGTAGGGTCATGCCAAACCGTTCGATTTGGCAGGGATTTTATCGAAGATACTAGAATAAGCCCCATGTTGTATAATATATATAGCGGAATAACCCCTGGCTAATATTCTACCCAATGGGCCGGCAGTAAACCCTGGTATTTACAGGCTTGCCAGTGGTTATCATGGGGTTTTTCCCATCACCTTTGGTACTGCACTTGAGTGACAGGAGAGGGTGGCACATCCTGTTGTAGCTGGGACAAAGGGGTGCCCGCCTCCTGGCTGTACATAAGGGCAGGACCGCCCTAAATTTGGAGGTTGTTCCTTCCCTCTGAGGAAGGCAAGTCACACGACTGGGAGCCTGAGATTGGGGTCTTCTCATGTGCTCTTCCCTTCGGGGAGAGTGAGTGTGGTATTCTTCCTCCGCTAGGGAGGTGGTGAAGAGCTAGGACAGCTGCAGGTGCTCTTGGCCTGTAGTGACTGTCCAGGGACCATCTTCATGTGATAGCTGATCTGAGAGACTGTATCCGGCAGAAGACTGCTGAGTATGTGTTGTGTTACTGCAGGCCGTAGTAATAAACCGTTCCTGTTTGCAATATTCCTCCGGCGTGGTGTGTGATCTAACTGGGGGGAGAGGTAATCAGTTCTACCGTGGGAGATCATCTCCATTTCCCTAGAGCCTACGGCAGATGGAGGCGCTGCACTGCTAAGTATTATGTGGGGTATGAACCCCAGAAGCATGTTCCTGTGTCCCCAAGTCATCGCGGACGACATCGCAGACTGTTCCAGCAGGTAAAAGCACCACACACTCCGTAATTGCTCCTATCTGCGATTGGGAAGGGGGGCGGGGGGACGACACAGTTACACATATGTACTGTATTTTTACTTACTAGGCCTCTCCAGATTATCAGTGCCCAGAAGGCAAGGAATTTCCACTACCCATGAGGTGGCAATGACTTTACTCAGCCGCTGCTCTGTAGGGGTGAGATGCAGGGGAGCAGGTTGTCCCCCTCCAGTCTTTCTGGCATGGGCAACATGGTCAGACAGTTTGCATTTGCTGTCTGCCCAGTGCTTCTTCAGCATTTTTGTGCTGCAGACTGTATTCCCCAGGACATTAATGCTGGTGAGCATCCTGCCCAAATCCACTGTTTCTCCGGGGTGCTAGTGTGGGAGCACTGAGCCTCTAATAATTTGAAGTGGTTGTCCACCACTCAATGTAATAAAATGTCCAGCTCTTCCTTAGTAAATTTGAGGCTGCAAATCCTCACAGTAGCTGAAGCAGGAACACTGGTTCCAGCAGCAGAAGTCAGTGCCTGCTCAGCCAGGTCAACAGTTGAGCTGTTTAGCTGGTATGACTGAGTTATTCAGTTTGTAAGGACGTATTGTATTTATTTTAAATTGCAACATGCTTGGCTTAGGTAATGGGCTTAGCTTAGGTAGTGCATATGTACAACGCGTTATGCATGTGCGCTAATTAGAACACACCTTCTATTTTTTCCAATGTGGATGTGCAGTGTTCTGTAGTGGTTAACGTGTCTCAGCGCAACGATAATCCCCGTACATACAGCTAACATAATGATGCTAGTTTTGCGAATGGTCTCTATTTTTGCATACCATTACCTTTGAGAATAGCCGTTAAATGGAGGAAAACTAATGTCCGTTACCTAATTAGGTAATGTCACATTAGTAAACCAGATTTATCGGAGCTTTGAGTATCTACCCCATAGTGGGGAGTAAAGAGATAATAATACAAAGTGTTATCTGACGTGATAAAAGCTCAACAAATGTAAAAGCAAAAGTAACATTGGTCATTTTTTTTTAAATCTTTCCAATTGTGTTTTTTTTAATGAATTAATGCATTTCATCAATACTTTTTTTTTTTTTGTAACTTAAATTTTATTGTAGTTTTTCCAAACAGGTGAAACAAAATACAGTATACATTACATTCATTTTTTATGTCAGCTCGTGAGATATATCCCGGTTTTTCGGGCCCTACTCGACCGGGTTGTTTTGGGTGGACTAGCAATAAAGACAACATAATTTACATAATACAATTAATTCAAATTGTCAAACACAAAAACAAAATAAAATTAGAAAAAAAAATAATAATAATAATTTAAAAAATAAAAAAGGGGATGGGGAGGGTAGGAAGGGATGGGGAGGGTAGGGAGGGAGTAAGTGGCAGCGCGGCCGAGAAAGGAGCATCCACTCGTGCTAGGTCTCTCCACCGCTCCTAGTAAGGCTCTTTGTGGGTTACGTCCTCTCCAGTTTATCACCTCTTTAGGCTTTCTGTCTATTTGTCTGTGTAGTCGTCGTGAGTCGAGTTTCCACTCCTAACGGAGAACGCATCTGCATCTATCATAGCCAGATTGTGTTCCTCTCAACCCCGGGGATATCCGTCTGCGCCAGCCAAGGCGTCCATACTTTGAGATAATTGGTGCCAGTGTCGTTAACTAGACTCGTCAACTTCTCCATCTGGCAGATAAACCACAATCGATTTCGAATCTTTGGGATACTTGGAATTTCGGGGCGTTTCCATAGTGCTGCGATCTCGCTCCGCGTGGCTATTGCAAAATGTGCTATTAGTTTGTTGTTTGCTTTGGACAGGCCCGTTAGTGGTCTATTCAAGAGGAATAGCCATGGGTCTGGGGGAATAGTGAGGTCGAAGACCCTCTGTATCCAATGTCTAATTTCTTCCCATAGTGGGGAGATCCGCGGGCAAGACCACAGCATATGTAACAGATCGGCCGATCCTCCGCACTGCCAGGGGCATAGCGAGGAGGATCCAGGCACGAACTTGGCTAATTTCATTGGGGTGAGGTACCACCGCATTAGGACCTTATATGCGTTCTCCTTTAGTGTGGTACATATGGAGCTTTTTGCCGTGGCCAGATATATAGCGTCCCACTCGTCGTCTTCTAATGTCTCTCCCAGGTCTCTTTCCCATTGGGTTCTAAATGACGATGGCTGTTGTCTAGAGCTCGCAGAATCAACTACTTCCTTGTACAGTTGTGATGTGAGTCCCTTTGTGTCGGTCTCTGCCAGACAGAGCTTTTCGAATGACGTCAGGGGGGGGTATGGGGCAAATTTGTTATAAAATGCTCGGAGCTGGAGGTACCTAAAAAATTCTGAGTGGGGTATATCTTTTTCTTCTCTGACGTGATCAAACGTTTTAATCTTGCTATTGTACCCCTCCAGATCTTTGATTCGTATATAACCTTTTTGTTTCCAAATTGATGTATCTCCCTCCAGAAGGCCAGGAGCGAACTTGGGATTGTTCCAAATTGGGGACATTGAAGAGTTACTCGTGGTGAGGGAGTTTTTAGTCTTATTGGCCTCCCAGATAGACAACGAGTTGGTCATTGAGGAAAGCGGCATGTCAGCAGATCGTCGCGCTGTTTTAGGTAGCCAAATCAAGTTGCGTATTTTCAAAGGAGCGCAGGCAGCACTCTCTAATTCCACCCAGCGTTTTAGCCGTGGATTAGATTGCCATTGAACAATCTGGCTTAATTGGGCCGCTTTGTAATATGAGAGCAGGCAGGGTACTGCTAGGCCCCCCGCCAGGACAGATCTTTTCATATTTAATTTGTTGACTCTCGGTTTTTTCCCTCCCCAGATAAATTTAGAGATTTCAGACTGAAGTGAGAGCAAATCCCTCAGTCTGAGTGGCACTGGTAATGTCTGGAAAAGGTATAGGATACGGGGGAGTAGGTTTATTTTGGCGCTATGTATCTTTCCTATCCAGGATATTCGTATAGAGGACCATTAATAGAGGTCAGCTATCAACGTCCGAATTAGGTTGGGGTAATTTGCATTGTAAATGTCTTTGATATTCTTGGTTATGTGGACTCCTAGATATTTTATCTATTTCTGTTGCCAATGGAAGTTAAAATTCAGTTGCAATAACTTCTCTACATGTCTAGGGAGATTGTTGTTGAGGGCTTCAGATTTAGCTTGATTTATTTTAAATCCTGAAATGTTCGAGAATCTGCCCAATAAATCCAATAGGTTTGGCAAGGAGGTGAGGGGCTTTGAGATAATTAGTAGGATATCATCTGCGTACAGGGCCGCTTTATGTGTTTGAGAGTATACGTTTAACCCTGAGATATCCGGATTGCCTCTAATTTGCGCCGCCAGTGGTTCTATACATAGAGCGAACAGGAGAGGGGATAATGGGCATCCCTGTCTCGTGCCACTCTTAATTTGAAAAGGGAGAGATGGAAAGCCCTGGTGTATTACCCTGGCGGTAGGTCCTGAGTACAGCGAGAGAATCGCTCTACTCATCTGATCTCCAAAGCCAAATGCTGCAAGCGTCTCCTTCAGGTAAGGCCAGTCTATCCTATCAAAAGCTTTTTCTGCATCCAGACTTAACAGCATACTTTGTGTGTTATTTTTAGTGGCCAATTCTACCAGATCAATAAATCGCCGGGTATTGTCCGCTGCCTGTCTGCCTTTGATGAATCCAACCTGATCTGGGTGTATAAGTCTGGGTAGGATTAGACATAATCTATTGGCCAATAGTTTAGCGTATATTTTGATATCAGTATTGATTAGGGATATGGGCCTATAACTTTTGCAGTCCAGCGGATCTTTACCTGGTTTATGGATTAATGATATAGACGCCTGTAACATCTCTCTGGGGATGGGGGCTCCTGCTAATATTGCATTGAACATGCGGAGCAACTTAGGGGCTAGTACTTTGGCAAATGTCTTATAGTATAGCCCCGAGAAGCCATCTGGCCCTCGGGCTTTTGAGGGTTTGAGTTCCTTAATGGCTTGTGACACCTCCTCTATAGAGAAATCAGCGCCCATGGCCTCTCTCTCTGCCTCTGTCAATCTCCCTAGTTTTGAGCTGGCTAAGAAATCTCTCAGCTTCGCGCTCGTTTTAGCGTTATGTGCCACTTTCTCTCCGTTATATAATGTTTCATAGAACGAACCAAATTCCTCTACTATTTTCTTAGGTTTGGCCGTGGGGGTGCCTGATTTTAAGCGTATAGCTTGGATATTAAACTTCTCTTGTCTGTCTCTTAACGCTCGAGCCAGCATAGTATCCGGCCTGTTCGCTTTTTCGTAAAATTTCCTCTTAGACCAACTCAGCGCGTTATCTGCCCTGGAGGTCAACAACATGTATAATTCAATTTTGGTATCTTTCAGTTCTTGTAGGGTTTGCTGGTCTGGGTTACTCTTATGTTGTGATGTAAGGGAGTGTAATCTCGATTGAAGCTTCATAATTTTAGAGTCCCTTTCCTGTTTTCTCCTAGCTGTGGAGCTAATTAGTATGCCCCTCAGCGTCGCTTTGTGAGCCTCCCATAATACAAACTGGGAATCTACAGAGCCTGTGTTTGTGTGGAAGAATTGAACTATTTCTTCCTTTATTGTCTCATAGATCTCAGGGATTTTTAGGATTGATTCGTTGAGCTTCCAGTTCGCTCCTGGTCTGCCTGTTCGGATGTGCTCGCACCTTAGCTCTATCGGTGCATGGTCAGACCATGAAATATCATGGATCCCAGCTCGGGAGACCAGAGGAACCAGTGGGCAAGAGACGAAAAAGTAATCGATTCTGCTGTAGGAGTGGGTGGGAATAGAACATATAGTCCCTATCAGTCGGGTGAAGTTCTCTCCATATGTCAGTCAGTTGGTTGTCTTTGAGGCCCTTGCGTAAAGAGGTCCCCGCTTTTTTATGTACCGCGTCCGTATTCCCCGATCTGTCTAGATTTGGTTGCATGACGATGTTGATATCCCCTGCGAGTATTACGCCGCCCCTCGCAACGGCGCGTAGAGTCCGAAAAAAGTCGTCAAAGAAGACTGCGTCCTGCTCGCAGGGGGCATAGATTGTGGCTATTGTGATGCATTGCTCCCGTATCGTGCCCACTAGGATAACAAAGCGTCCCTCTGTATCTCTTTTAATAGTTTGGGCTACAAATGGGATTTTATTATGGAATAAGATGGCCACCCCACGTTTTTTAACCGGTGCGGAGGAAAGGTAGAACTGGGCATATTCTTTGTCTAGGAATTTAGGTGCGTTGGTCTTGCTAAAATGAGTCTCCTGTAACATTAGGACATCTGCGTGTTTTCTTTTATAGTCAGTGAAAGCTATTTTCTCTTGGTTGGGCTATTAAAGCCCTTAACATTATGTGATATAAGGGTTGACGCCATCTCTTAATGTGTGAGAAGTGTAACAAGCTAACGTTTGATGACTCACCCTGTCTACTTTGTTTCTTGTTCAACTGGCGGACGTTTTTGGTGTTGCCATCCGGTAAAGTTCTTGTGTTCCGTCCAGGCCGGCCTCCTCCCCCGGATGGGGAGAGGATTGGGAGGGGTAGGGAGGGAGGACAGTACAAGGGAAAACACATAAGGGGTAAAGCAAAATTCCAAACATACGTTAAACAGCTTTGTAATAATAAAAATAAATAAAAGAAAAACCAGAGCTCCCCTCAGGGTCCCCCGAGGGGGAGTCTGACACCCAATGGGCAGGTCGGTATGCCTGACCTTCCAATACAGCCGGCTTTCCCTTCCCGGGACCGACCCCCCTGGGACTTGTTTAAGGTCCTGATTAGTCAGGGACCTATGTGAGGTACACATGTACGACGTCGTGGGTGAATCCCACCGGCACATAACTGATAACCAACTGCAGCGTGATTTTTAACTTCATAGCGACTTACAGCAGTACCTAAGTTATAGTGAGTGCATATCCATATATCTATGTCTACACACACATACACATATACATATCCAGCATTTGCATGTCCATATATATATATATATATATATATATATATATATATATATATATATATATATATATATTTATTTATATACATATACATACACATACACATACATACACATACACATATACATATATATATACATATACACATACATACATACATATACATATCCACACACATACACATACCCCGTAATTGAATGAACTGTTATTCAATCCTATAATTAAAATCAAGAACTTATTTAACCTATTAACCCTATATAACATATGAACCATAAATAACATATATAACCAATAACATTTACAACAGATGCAACATATATTCTATACCGTATAACATATATAGCCCTATTGAAACTTTATTAGGGAGGGCTCAACGATAAAAGGTGTCAAGTAAACTGACTCTTTTGAGTTTTGAGTTTGAATTATAGTGTGTCTATGTAACCATGGAACCGCGTGCACTCGCATATAGAAACATATCCGTATGCATGCACCCTGCGCCCCAGGGGTATCATGTACACAGCACACCTATATACCACAGCGCAGGCATACTCACACGTCCATACCCATACATCCAATACGCAGTGCACACACAGCACACAACACACACAGCTCGCAACCCCGGACGCATACAACCAAGCCAAACCACGGCCCACATCCCATTCAGCCATGCACCTCCACCAGCGCATGTATCCAGCTCTATGTTAGCCGCCACAGCGTTTTGGGGTTGCTGTTGTACTTGTGTTTGATACGTGCCCTCTATACCCTTCTGTTCCCCCCCCCTTCCGTTCTCTCTCCCCCTTTCCGTTCTCCCCCCCCCTCTGTTCACTCTCCCGCCCCCCTTCTATTCTCTCCACACCCTTCTATTCTCTCCCCCCTCTTCTGTCCTCTAACCCTCCCCTCTTCTGTTCTCTTACCCTCCCATCTTCTGTTCTCTTACCCTCACCTCTTCTGTTCTCGCCCCCCCTTATTCTGATCTATCAACCCCCCCTTCTTCTGTTCGCTCCCCCCTTCTTCTGTTCGCTCCCCCCCTTCTTCTGTTCGCTCACCCCCCCTCTTCTGTTCACTCACTCCCCTCTTCTGTTCACTCACTCTCCCCCCTCTTCTGTTCACTCAATCCCCCCCTCTTCTGTTCACTCACGTCCCCCCCTCTTCTGTTCACTCACTCCCCCCCCTCTTCTGTTCACTCACTTCCCCCCCTCTTCTGTTCACTCACGTCCCCCCCTCTTCTGTTCACTTACTTCCCCCCCTCTTCTGTTCACTCTCTTCCCCCCCCTGTTCACTCACCCCCCCCCCCCTGTTCACTTATGTATGTGGGCATGCGTTAAGGCAGACGGGACACAAGCCACAACCCAGCCCGGCCACGCACATCCAAGGCTGCGGCTGCGGACCCCCTCCGCCTTCTGGGCAGTCTCCCTCCGTGTGTGCGGCGTCACCTGGGGCCGCGCCGTCTTCTCGCGAGAACACGGCTCCTGGCTCGTCGCCTGACAGTGACGTCAGCGGCAAAAGCCCGCGAAAGCCAGAGCCGTTCCCGCCAAGCATGGGGGAGGATGAAGGTAAGATGGCCGCCCTCCAAAAGTCAGCGGCGGACCCGCTCCAAAACGAAAGGGCAGCCACAGGATCTGGGGGATAGCTGGGTCACCGGAGGGTGTATTTTTGAGGCCTCCTTCAGGGTTAACCTATACAGTTCGCCGGATGGGGTGAGGACTCAGTTGCTGGCCGTCGCTGCTCCCGCTTCCCCTGCAGCTGATCGAGGAGCCCCCACTCTGCTCCACGTGGGCAAGGGTGCATCAGAGTCTCCTGCCTCTGCTCGTGGGGATGCCTGCGAGACCTCCACTGCTCCCAGCTTGCCATGGAATCCCTCGCCATCTTCCAGATGCCTCAAGGTATGTGCTACCCCATTCCGTAGCACCATTAGTGCACATGGGAATAGCCACCGGTACCTAATCTGCTGGTCCCTCAGAATCTTTGAAATGGGGGCTAGAGTTTTTCTTTTGGCCAATGTGGCAGGGGACAGGTCTTGGAACACCTGGAATTTAACTTGATCAAACTCCAAATGTTTAGTGCCCCGTGATATCTTGCAGACCTCCTCTTTTGTGCGATAATGGTGGAACCTGATAACAATGTCTCTTGGGGGATCCCCTGCCTGGGGTCTCCCTCTCAGGGCACGGTGACATCTGTCTAAGAGGAGCTCACGGTCCGTCTTGTCAGGAAAGAGTTGTTCTAGCCACATGGTGGCAAAATCCTCTGGGTCGGTGACAGTCTCAGGGACCCCCCTTAGACGGATATTACTTCTTCTGTCCCTGTTTTCAGAGTCCTCAACCTTTTCCTCTAGGAATCTGACCTGGTCCCTCAGCTTAGTTACTTGTTTCTGAGTTTGTGCCAGTGCAGTGACGGTCTCATCAGACTTAGCCTCTAGGGAATTTGTCCGCTCACCTATGGCATCGATATCTTTCCTGAGAGCCCAAAGTTCTGTTTTAAAAAATTGCTTCATTTCAGCGCAAAAGGCTTTCATATCCTTGCGCCTCATTACCTCCATGTCGTCCGATGCAGTACTTGCATTTGCTCCCTCAGGGTCTGTCATGGTGAGTTGTGCAGGGGATTCAGGCCTGTCTCCCTGTGCTGCCTCTCCTTTTTTGAAATAAGTAGAGACTGTCTGGGTTTTTCTTCGAACTGTTTTGTTAGATGCCATCCTGGTATGTTTAGAGATTCTTTACTGCTGGTTGTGTTGCTGTTGTCGCAATTTTGCTGTAGTTATTGATATAACTAGTGCCGGTGGGAATGGAGCTCAGGTACTAAGCAGCCATTCACCCCCTCCCCCCCCCCCGTCGTCACGTGACTCCTTCATCAATACTTTTAACTGAATTAGCAAATATATGTATTCATTGTACATTATACACACTGAAAACATATTGTTTCTGGAAATCTATGTTTCTTTTGTATTTATCTACTTCCACATTTAAAAGTAAATGTAAAGTAAAAATATAGTATATTCTCAATATTTTACTATATTTTTGTAGTGAATGGAAAAACCTAATCACGATGATGACAGTTGCTTAGCAACCGAGCCTTGGTCTTTCTCAGTACATGAAGAATTAGCCCCATTAAAACATTAACATTAACCCCAAAATACAAAAAATATGTTGTGTGTAAACTGCATTCATAACAAAGGCCTCAATTTTGGATCAGCTTAATTTACCTTATGAATAATATTTAGTTATAATTTACAAGAGAGGGATCCTGTTGAAGTCTATGGCAGCAGATGTGTGTAAGGATGTCCTGATTAGTAGGAGGATAATTCTGTAGACAATTATTGAGAAAAACTGGTGTTTGAAAGATGATTATTGTCATGGAACAAGTAAGCCCATTTTTGCTCTCACTGTTCACCCACCCCCCTTTGTTTGCAGCTTCTGCTTGTCAGTTTCTTATTTTCAGCTGCATGTAGTTTGCACATACACACACACACACACACACACACACACACACACACACACACACACACACACACACACACACACACACACACACACACACACACACACACACACACACACACACACACACACACACACACACTGCGATATGTTACAATGTTGCATTTCCTGCCTCTGGGCATGTAATCAGTGAGTTGCTACAGCAGCCTCTGAGATCTCTCTTTGAATGGGCTATTCTGCCCTCCCCCCTGTTTTGCTGACAGTCTGTACCAAGACTATTCCTTTTACCCAGATTCTCCTACACTTCCTTTTGATTCCAGACTTGGCTGAGTGAGTACCTTCCTGTCACACTCCCATGGCAAGGCCATCTCTTTCTACCCGCTCCTACAAACTCACAACTACACAACATCCACAAGAACCTGTATTCACCGCTGCTTTTCCAATAAAATGAAGGAAATATTATAGGACTTGGCGTGATTTGGAAAGGGGGCTGAGTTAAGCTATCTGGGGCTAGTCACACATCACACGTGACCCTGGCTTCAGAATAATTATTGTGATAAAATTGAGTATGACACCCTCATAATGGTTAGTGAAGACATCTTTGCTGTGTCTCATCCTTGTCATACAAATAATTTGGCTCAGTTAGCAATGATGATTGTTCTTACTAGAATTAACGTAGGATGCATAACTGTTGGTATATCAATTTCTTTAGAGATATGTTTTTGTTTTGCAAAAGTATTTGCCCCTTTTGCTGGAGCAATGTTTGAACAGCTCTGCACAAGTAATATAACTTACTGTATGGGAACACTGCACCTTTGATTGTTCAAGGATTAAAAAAATATGAATATCACTCTCAACTCACCCTCATTGCAAGGTATTTTTTCTGATTTTAATCTATGTCACCCTTTTACACATATCATATACATCAATGAAATCACGCTACTAGAAATCGCTGTCCACAACTGAATAATTATGCAATTACTGAGTTGTGAGTTACTGAGTTCTCATGTTTCCTAAGGACTAGAGACTGGTAATAATATATTTAGCTTATATGAAATACAAAGCGCCAAGGCAAAAGATTTGGGTCTACCTGCAACGTGATTGCAAACATCAGGGATTTAATTCGCTGATCTTGTGGGAACATTGCTTGAGGGAATTCTTACAAATTGTAGGCAACTAAGGTGCCTGTTCAATATGCTGTGAGGTTGCATCTCCATTCATTTGCATGTGGTTCAGACATGGTGAAGCCTTTTCACAATATATTGGATGGAGGCCAAGAACGTCCTGTGTGAAGATATATGTGCATATTTCATATTCTGGATTAGTGTGGAAAAAGATGAAATGTATCAACTCCTAGAAAAGACAAAAAATAGATGTTAACGCTCTTCTCCCAACTGCAGCATACAGCTACAGTATACTGAATATTACCTCTTGCTGTCAATGTGGATTGTAACACAGTGCGTGACATTTGAGTTCTGTGACCAAAAATATAGCCGTGCTTCAATCCAGACTGAAACGTTTATTAAAACTTCTTTATACGCACATTGGAGAGCCTGCATGTCCATGTTGTTGTTCACTATTTTGGCCATACATATGACCAATTACCAGCTACCCGTGAAGTAACTTTTGTCAACCTGAGTGCGTCATGTTATATTAGACTGATGTGATTTTTTTTAAATTATGCTTTATCAAGTTGATCTGCTGCTGTCTTAGTATTTAAAATAAATGTAAAGATAATGGAGAAGTTCACAGTTGCTTCCGGCGATATAAGTCCTTATTTGTTCCGCTGGTAATGGAACTAAAGATGTGAACCGTGGTGGATCAGAGCAAGTGACCAAAATATATTAAATCACATATTTATATTAGAGATTAATGAAAAACAGGCCGGTTACAGGATTCTAAGTTTTGACTCCCATTGGGAGAAAACCTCTATATAAATAAAATAATTATTATTATGATGCCCTTATCGCTGGGGTTATTGTTAACCACTACGTCTATCACAGGGGAGCGAAAACTTTTCCCCCTGCGCCCTCCTGCCTTATCTCCGCCCCCTGCTCACGCCCCCCTCCTTACCTTGTCTCTGGTGTTCTGACATCACGACGCCGTGACAATGCGACGTCATGTGACCCCACAAGGTCATTTGAGGTAAGGGAAGTTACAGAGGCCTTTGTCGCTCCCCCAGCACTAAATTTAAATGCCTTCGGGAAGAGGGCGGGCCTCTGTAACTGCCGCGACCGCCCCAGAAAATCTCGTGCCCTCCAGTTTGCGCACCCCTGCTCTATCAGATAGACAGCAAATAGTTAATATGATTGCCTAAACTCCATCAAAAACATATATGGATAATTAATAGACCCCAAGAGGGTAATTTAGCACAGTCTCCCAGCTGTTAACCTGGGGCACCCAAATGACACCAAATTTATTTTAAAAAAAATATTTCCATTGAAGTTAATGTCATTTTTTTTCCTGTGATAAATCTGGAACATCATTGTTGCATAAGTTTTGAATCAATTTAATAAAGACTTTATAGAGACTTTAATAAATGACGCCCTAAGAAATGTATAAGAAATATATATAATATACAGATCTAGCAAGACTTATTGTCCCCGGCGCTGTGGGGAAACAGGCAAGAGTCTGCAACACTGGGGACAGTGTCTGCCGCTATAGCACTGCGGGGGTCCATGCTTCTGAATAGGACATCCTGCAGCATTGATTTAATGTAGCAAAGTAAAAGAAACCATTGCTTTTTATGGGAATTTTTTTCTTTACTAACTCCAGTGCTGTATTTTTAGTCCAGTTCTGAACCCTTTTTCCAGCCAGGAGACTTGCATACTCAACCCCATTATTCTATCAGATCTATGTATCAAGGCAAATGTGGTGCAATTCTGGGGCTCAAAAAAACTGCACAATATGCATTATTAAAAAACGCTATTTCAATTAATAGGGTTTCTTTCTTTGATACACCTGGTGCTATTGTTTTTGCCTGGATTTGCACAACGTTTGCCTTGATACATAGGCCCATGTTAATTTTTAAGTAGCAGTTCATTATCCAAGTTTTGATGCAAAACTCTAATGATATACAGCCAATAGCACAGAATATTGGGATGCTGTATTTGTATACAGGTAAAAGGTATTGGAGGAGATGTATCCCCGTATTAGTAGTGCAAATAGAAGTTTGTCTTAATGCATTGCTCCATTTTCTGTTTGATTTTATGTATCAAGGCAAAAGTTATGCAATTCAGGTTCACAACATCTTCATCATGTTTATCAAATAAATAAATCCCATTGAAATCAATAGGATTTTTTCTTGTACATGTAGCCCCCTTTGTGACGGTGAAAAAAATGTACCCAGGATTCAGGCTAGATTCCCGGCTACATTGAAGCGCAGTGCTCCGGTCAAACCCCTACCATGAAAAGCGTTCTTGCGACTCACCACTAGGAGGTCCTGCTTCAACACAGACCAGAAAAGGTAAAAGGAGGCACAGGGAGGAAAAGGGTAACTGAAACAGTCAAGCGGTCCCTAATATAACAGGAGAGGCTGCCCAGTTCTTACCCAGGTCACTCGGATATAAGGAGTTTAGGATTTACTCCAGCCCAAAAATAAAACTGAGAGGATTTTATTAAGATAACGCTGAGCAGGTTTTTATTAAAATAAGAAATTTATGGGGGCGTGTCCAGGACGTCGGCGAGGATGGTCGTGTGAGAGGAGAGCTCCACAGACCCTCGTACATAATTACAATCAGAAGCGCTTTCCCCCCCCCAACTTTTGACCCCTAAAACGCTCTCCCTGGACTGCTGCACACACAGCAATGGCGAACAAGCAGAAAACCCAACTGACCCAAGGGGTAACGAAGTTCTTTCCCCCCCCCCCGCAAATAAGCTCAGATGCAGCCACTAAAATCCAAGATGGCGCTGGCTCAAGCAGCGCACGCGGTACTAAACAACCAGCGCCGGGCCGGGATCGATCCGAGGATACTCAGAGCCCTGAAGAAAGCCTCACCCGAGAGTATATGCAGGTGCTAATGACTTCAATGTTGAATAAACTACACATTTCACTGCAAGCGGTCTTAAAAGCGGCAGTGACGGAGCTGAGGCAAGATATCACAGGCATGACAGAGCGCACATCAGCGTTTGAAAATAAAATGGAGGAGACCCTGCAAGCGCAGGCGGCGGACGACGAGGTATTCCGGCTAGGCTTAGAGATCAACAGCCTAAAAGACAGCCTTGAAGACAAAAAAAATAGTGACAGACGACAAAACATCAGGATTCGTGGCATACCCGAGACTGTCCTACCTGGTCAGCTAAAAACTTACCTCCTGGATTTCTTCTCCTCACTTTGCGTAGATCTGGATAATAAAGACCTAGAAATGGACAGAGCGCATCGAGCCCTGGGACTGCGATCAGATGATCCCAATCGCACAAAAGATGTGATAGTCAGCCTCCACAGATACTCAGTCAAGGAAAAACTAATGGAGGCCTGTCGGGCAAAGGAACAATTAAGTTCAATGATGATCCCTTGCAAGTCTATAGTGACTTATCCAAAGTAACGATTAATCACCGCAGAGGGCTGAGACCATTGATCATGCTACTAAGGGATAACGAAATAAAATATAAGTGGGGGTTCCCGTTTAAACTTATAGCAAACAGGAACAGAAAATTTCTCACCATAAAGCACCCCGAGGAGATGACGCAATTCGCCTGTGCGTTGGGCCTGAGTCCCCCTCCAGCCTGGAGCACCGAAACCCCCAGGCCTCAGAGATTGGAAACCGAAGAATTACCGATTAGGGCCTCGGAGAGATTGGCAGGACAAAAGCAGCAGAAAAATAAATAAAGGGCTGCTTACCTTTTTTTTTCCATTCCCTGTTATTTGTTGACACCCCGTTTGCCTCCCCGTGGCTCAGTCCCGTTGACAGAAGGAACCCTTGGAGCTCGAAGGAGGCTGGCCGAGGTAACCAGCTGCCTGGAGGAAAAAGGAGTCGTTCGAGTGCTTCAATCAGGAGTAAGGAGAGCAGTTACCGGCAAGGAGATCGGCCTCTCTGCCTCCCCCTACCCTAATCGTTCCGGATTCCCCCTAACTGTTGTATCTTTCTGTTGCGGGAACTGCAAGTGAAGGAGAAGATCGAAGCAGCGGCCTCCCAGGAACAACCCGACAAGCTGGAAGTATCACCCGACATCCGCCTGTTTAGGGGCGATGGAGAGGAGAAGATAGGGACATCCACGCAGACGGTGGAGGAACAGATTTGGACGCAGCCTCCCCCTCCCATGTCCCCTGGCCCCACATTTATGGTGTGAGCACAGTTGGCCTGTCCTTACATGGCCTAAATCAGCCAATAACGCTGGGGGTCCCACCTCAGAACGCTAGATAGGGAGACCCGCATAACCGTGAGTACATCAGACTCTGCAGCTCGGCTCTGCACAACCGACTGGGATGCCGCTACACAGACAGACCCCATGGGACCGAGGGATTAGACTGCTGATGGGGACCTAGACTTCCATAAGTCATATCAGGATTTTACCAGGCCCCAATCAGAGCCCAGGCTATTAACCAGGATAAGTTATATTAGTAACAAAAAGGAACATATGGGGAGTTACTAAGATTAGACTAATAACCCTAGATATTTCCGCAGACGAGTTATGTTCATTATATATATGTAACGGGTGTTCCCTATGACTACCGCCGCTACTACTTGCTGTGCAACCTGTGTGGCTCTCAGGAGCCTAAGCCTCCGCTTGGGGAACCTGGGGTACATCTTTATCATACATCTCTAGGTGCAACGCCTCCACCTGGGAGGGATCCCAACGGAGTGGGAGGAGGCCCTCACAGGAACAACCACACAACACTACTGAATATAAAACAGGACGGGCTTTACTGCATGGAAACACACAAATCACGTAACAGCATAACATCAAAACAGCATAACAGCATCATGCGCCACGGCGGACGCTAACCACACTATGCGTCACGGCGGACGCTACCACCTTTAGGCGTCACGGCGGACACTATCACCTCTAGGCGTCACGGCGGACGCTATCACCTCTAGGCGTCACGGCGGACGCTAACCACCCACAATGTGACCCCACCCTGTGTCCAGTAACCCCCACCCAAATGTCTCGTGTTCTCGAAGTCAAATACCACTGTACATGTGTGTGTGTGACTGCGCAGCCACTATGTTTGGTGATAGGCCTGGTTGGTGCACGTGAGTTGCAGGTTACCTGCCCGGGCTCCAGCCACGGGTACCGCGATATAAATCCACACGATCCGACGGGGTCCTCCACACCGCATGGGTTGAAAGTCCAGCGCGACAATGTCACTCCTTGTCGCAGGGTCTTGGGTGGTGTTCTGAGCCCAGAACCCACCTCACAGGGCCGCACGGCTTCAACACTGTGTCCCTGTCTATTCAACCAATAAATGGGGCAGTGTCCCTATCTAGGGCCTGTCCCTAAGCTCCACAAGCTAATAGATGGCTCAGGACCTAACTGGGACCTTGGGGGCTGCTGGCCTAATGCAGAGGGTCACTCACCCCTGCATCCACCTCCTACCCCTAGCTGGTCCGGATCCTGAGTCAGTGCGTGGCTGCAAAACCCCGCGAAATGTATCTCCTTGCTAGCAGGGGAATCTGGCCCTCTGATTGGCTCCCTGGCATCAGGTGTCTCTGCCCCTATGCACCCTGGCGGCTGACCGTCTATTCTCGCGCATGCGCGAGCTATCTGGAGCCTCCTGCGCTAGCTGGCCTCCTGCGCATGCGCGAGCTAACTGTCATGGCGGCGCCCTGCTCCGCTAGCCGCCGGGCCGGTGGCAACGCGATCGCGGCCCTAGCGATGGCCCGATCGCGTCCCCGGCAACCGGCCTGCTCGCCGCTCGCGTCCCCGGCAACCGCCCGATATGCTTCCCTAGCAACCGGCCGCAATACAACCACGCGCGCAACGGGAAAGGAGGGGGTGAGTGCGCGAGGGGGACAAAGGAGGGGGACCTGGCTACATCCTCCCCCTGGTGAAAACTCCAACGTCCTCGCTTGAACCACATAACCTTCCAACAGTGTACAAAAATTATATAATAAAAATGCAGTGTTAAAGTACAACTTAACGATTACTCTAAACGAGATTGTACAGTTCAACAAACATATTGATAACTGAGGCTAGCTTGGCTTTAGCTTGCTGCTGAGACTCATAGTGAGGTGCCCCTAATGAATCATAAGCCACTCTAGTGGGAGGGCGTCTCACTCTCTGACTCCTGCGAGTCTCAGTCTCCATTTCTTCCTCTTGAGACAGACCATCGTAGGCTTGAGGCCTAGACTCTCTGGCAGAGGGTGAACCAGTTTGGGGAAAGTCTCTTTGCAACTGAACATTGTCTCTTTGAGGCACAAAACTCGGAGTGGTAGGATCTAGTGATTGATTACTTGGTGAAAATTCCAATGGAGGTACTTTGTCAGCTGGCCCCTTACTTGTTGCGCCTTCGGGAGGTGCCCACCAGTCTCTGTTGGATGTTCCCTCCAAAGGATCCTGAATGGTCTCATCTATGGGGCCGGGATTCGCAATAGCCTCTTCAGGCTCACTGTCGTTCATTACTGTTTCTGTTTCAGGTTCACTCTCTCCCAGTTGGGAGATAGGTAACAAGTGGTTTCGGTGCCAAACTTTTACTTTGCCATTCACATCACGTATGCGATAAACAGGGAGGCCCGGCATTTGGGACTCTACTTGAAAAGGCCCCTCCCTCCAGCGATCAGCTAACTTGTGCTTGCCTGGAATCCCTAAGTTGCGTAGGAGAACTGCGTCTCCTGGTTGGAGCGCTCTATAGCGTACTTTGTGGTCGTACCGTCTTTTATTATTGGCATTCAGTCGAGCGGTGGCTCTTTCAGCTAACTGATAGGCACGGTGCAGACTGTCCTGGAGTCTCTGCACATATCGATAATGAGCCATGTTGGGTATCCCGTCGGTAGATACCCGTAGGCGGATGTCGATTGGCAGTCTGGCTTCTCTCCCGAACATCATGAAGTATGGGGTGTATCCGGTGGACTCGTGCCTAGTGCAATTGTAGGCATGCACCAAGGCCTCAACATGTTTACTCCATTCTCCTTTTTGGGAATTTTTCAGAATGCCTAGCATGTCCAGCAATGTCCGATTAAATCTTTCAGGGAGCGCATCTCCCTCTGGGTGGTAGGGAGTAGTCCTGGACTTTTGAATGTTCAACAGTGTTAGCAACTCTTTGATCAGCTTGCTCTCAAAATCCCGTCCCTGGTCAGAGTGCATCCTGCTGGGCAGACCATAATGCACAAAATACTTCTCCCACAGCACTTTAGCCACTGTGGTAGCCTTCTGGTCCTTCGTGGGGAAGGCTTGAGCGTATCGAGTGTAGTGATCTGTCACTACTAGCACATTTCCTATACCCTTTGAATCTGGCTCTATGCACAAAAAGTCCATACAAACTAAATCCATAGGCCCAGCACTTTTGAGATGGCCCATTGGAGCAGCACGGGTGGGAAGGGTCTTCCTATGAATGCAACGTAGACATTTTCTGCAGTGTTGTTCAATTGACTCCCGCATCCTAGGCCAGAAGAACCGGTCTCGCACTAAACCCAAGGTCTTATCCACCCCCAAATGTCCATGATCATCATGTAGTGATCTTAAAACGAGACCTTGCATACGCCGAGGTAGAAATAGTTGTCGACGGTCAGGATGATTGTGGAATTGAACAACCCTATAGAGTAGGCCGTTATCCATCTCAAACTTATCCCATTCTCTCATGAGAAGACCCACATCCTCGCGAGGAGCCCGTTTCACCAGTGCAGAGTCATTTTTGTGTAGGGCCTCTCGGACAGCCTTAGCCGCAGGATCATGTGTCTGTGCTAGTACCAGTTCCTTCACCGTGAAGATGACGTCTTGTGTTAGACCCATGCCATCAGGGTGGCAGTAAGCTTCTGGAAGGGCTTGAGGTCGACACCCTAAAGAATCCACTACTCGTAGCTCGGAGAATGCCACTCGGTCGTTTACAATAGCAGCAGTGGAACACATAGCTCTCATTCCTGGTCCTGGAATTTCTTCCCAAGGGCCATCGTCGGCGGTCTCGCCCAGTCCCGATCTCCTAGATAGAGCATCGGCTCCTATATTGAGAGGTCCAGGCTTATATTTCATAGAAAACTGGTAATTGGCGAGGGTGGCCAACCATCTGTGACCGGTCGCATCTAATTTGGCCGTGGTTTGTACATAGGTCAGCGGATTGTTGTCTGTTCGGACCTCGAAGGTGACCCCATATAGGTAATCATGTAGTTTGTCAGATATGGCCCATTTGAGGGCGAGGAACTCCAATTTGTGAACTGGATAATTCTTTTCACTGGGAGTCAAACTTCTACTTGCATATGCCACAGGACGAAGCCCAGTGGGGTACTTCTGGTGTAGCACAGCTCCCAATCCGTTGAGGCTGGCATCCACGTGCAGAATGTAAGGCTTCTCCGGGTCAGCATATGCTAGAACGGGAGCCTCTGTTAAACTATTCTTCAGCCTCTTAAATGCTTCCTCACAAGCCGGCGTCCACCGATCCCCGAAGGGGGTCCTTGGGGGGGTCCTCTTCTGCTTGGGTTCCTCTGGATAGACCTTCAGCAGATCGTTCAGCACAGCTGCCTTCTTGGAGTATCCATCCACGAATCTTCTATAATATCCACAGAACCCGAGAAATGACCTCAGCTCCATCACATTCTCGGGTCTTGGCCAATTCACCACCGCCTCCACCTTGGCCTGGTCGGTGGCCACTCCGTCTGCGGACACGATATGACCCACATAAGTGACCGATGTTCGACAGAAGCGGCACTTATCCAATGAGAGCTTCAGGCCTTCTTTCCCTAAGCGATCCAATACTTTCATCAGCCTAGTCTCGTGTTCTTCAAGGGTGGCTCCGAACACAATTATGTCGTCTAGATAGACCAAACACTCACGCGGACACATATCTCCAATCGTCTTTTCCATAAGCCGTTGGAAAGTGGCTGGAGCGCCACAGATACCTTGGGGCATCCGAGTGAACTGATAAAATCCCAGGGGACAGACGAACGCCGTCTTTTCTTGATCAGTAGGGCTCATCGGAACCTGGTAATACCCAGATCGAAGGTCCAACACGCTAAACCACTGGCTACCGGACAGTGCGCTGAGAATCTCCTCTATTCGGGGTAGCGTGTATTGGTCAGGCACAGTACGTCTGTTCAATGTTCTGTAGTCCACGCACAATCGAACAGACCCATTCTTCTTTCGTACCACCACAATCGGTGAGGCATAGGGACTCCGAGATCCGGTCACTATGCCGGCCGTTTCCATCTCGTTCAGGACACCCCGCATATCCTCCACATCTCTGGGAGCTAAGCGGCGCGACCTTTCCCTAAATGGCGTGTCATCATTCAGACGAATCGTGTGCTGAGCGCTTCTGCTGCATCCCACGTCCATCTCACTAGTAGAGAACACATCTCGTCTCTCTCTCAACTGAGCACATAGCTTCTCTTTCCATGCTTCTTCCAGGGGAGACTCTCCGAAGTCGAATTGTAGTGCCTCGGCCTCTTCTCCCACACGGGCAGTGTGAACGGTCACTGGGTCGTCTACAGGATCCACAGGATAAATTCTACCCAACCTTTGTCCTACTTCTAGCGGCACGGTATGGAGAGACATGTTCTGGATAGACACAGTAATCTTCCTGGGGACGGTAGATGGCCAATCCCGTACTTCAGGTATCATTCGGTATCCCCACTGATTCTCAGACTCGGGGAGGGTCTCTAGCGAGAAGTATCGGTCGTGTTCGTGCCGACTGGGGTACTTGATCAGCGCTGTCACGTGCCTCACTCCCCCTGGTGGAATCTGCAATAACCCTCGCTCTTGATTAAAGATTTCACCATACTGTTCCTCATACGCCACCCTATAGCATTCTTCCCGCAGGCCAGGGGCTATATTCAGGGATGACAACGGTAGCTCACCGGCTTCTTGTAGGAATGAGCGAATCACCGACCTCACAATATCGGCATTCGTGCCTAGTATGATGGGGGCACTGGGATGTTCTCGAGCCTCTGGACAGACCAAAGCTTCCACCAGCATGGGATGCGACTTGTTAGTGTTCAACTGCAAGATATCCAGCTTGACCGCTACTATTCCGTCTATGGGATAATCATCTTTACTCAGTCCCCATAACTTCATCTTTTCGGCTGACTGCAAGGGAAGATGGCTGAGGTGCTGGTCGTAGAATGGACGGTAGATGATGGTCACTTGTGATCCAGTGTCCAGAAGTGCTGAAGAGTATATCCCCTCCACGACGACTCTTATTACAGCGGTGGGCCCTACTCGGCAGTAAGCATCGGCTGGGGGCGTCTCCTCCGTGGAAGGCCTCCCCGACTCCTCGGCAACATCTTCGGGTACGGTTGATAGGGACGAGCTTGCCTTCCGCACGGTCACGGTGTAGGTCTGGGCCTTAGTGGGGTTTGAACAGTTCCTTGCAACATGGCCCTGCTCGCCACAGTTGAAGCAACGGAAGTCTGGGCGGGGACCCGGACCGTCAAGTGACCTGGGAGCGGACCTAGGCACCTCCGGGGTGGCCGTATCCTTACCGCTCTTGCTCCCCTTTGCTTTGGGCACTGTTGCTTCCTTGGTCTCATCCTTGCGCGGGTCTTTGGCCTTCTTGGGCGTATGCAACCTAGTATAGGCCTCATGACCCTTCACCTCATCCAGTAGGTCTTCTAGAGTAGGGGGGTCTCCCTTCTGTAGCGTGCATCTGATCATTATCACGATATGGTGCGTGGGTATGGTTCCCCGCAGGAATTGAGTGCGCCTATACTCATTTACTTCTGAGGCCTTGATGACTTGGCGGGAACGTAGCTCCCACAAGAGCAATTGGATCCGTTGTATTGAACTCGGATAGGTCTTCCCCCTCTTTCTGGCGGAGATTGTAATACTTAGTCCATAGCTCACTCACATCATCTTCCTTACCATATGCCCGGGTAAGCGACTCCATCATCTGATGTGCGGTAACCCCCGTATGCTGATCTTTATACATCTTGATGGTAGTGGACGCAGGCGGGCGCAGGCACTCCATGATTCGTTGTCTTTTCACCTCATCAGGACAGGTCCACTCTTCCAGTACCTGTAAAGCATATTCCTTCCAAACATCAAAAGCCTCTTCACCAGTGGGAGTAGGGTTTACCCCTGAAAAGAGCTTTAACTTGCGGTATGGCTGAGGGGAAGGGGATTCGTGCTTGGGCCTACCCAGTTGTTGGATGGCCTGGGCTAGTAATTGGATTTCTCCCATTCTACTGGGGCTGGAGCTCCGTCTGCTTGAGCGACAATTAGCACAGGATAATACACTGGCCTCATCCCCACATATACTTTCTGGTGGGGACAGGGACATGCTCATACTAGTCTCTAGTAGGTCTGTCCGGGGGCTACAGGGTTCGGGTTTTATCGGCATTTCAGGATATATAACAGGACACCCTGAGCTGAGGGCCCCGTGGAAACGCAAGTTGGATGGGCCTTGTTGGGGCGACAATTCACATCCCCCAGTGATTAATACGGTGCACCATGACTCGTCGGGGTCGGAGCGGCGACCCAAGATTCTGGCATCTTCTAAGCCTGGGTACTGCATTAGGATTAAACATAGTTCATAGGATGAGGCATTGGCGGGCACTTGTCCTACAGCAAGGGTTTGTGAGGGCGGGACTTGCCTTTTTACCGCCCACGTGTACACCTCTTGGCGGGAAGGTAACGTGTAACCTAACGACATTTTTACTGAGTTCGGGCACCCCAGGTCTGAATCTCAGCAGCGCCACCAAATGTCACGGGTGTTCCCTATGACTACCGCCGCTACTACTTGCTTGGAAACACACAAATCACGTAACAGCATAACATCAAAACAGCATAACAGCATCATGCGCCACGGCGGACGCTAACCACACTATGCGTCACGGCGGACGCTACCACCTTTAGGCGTCACGGCGGACACTATCACCTCTAGGCGTCACGGCGGACGCTATCACCTCTAGGCGTCACGGCGGATGCTAACCACCCACAATGTGACCCCACCCTGTGTCCAGTAACCCCCACCCAAATGTCTCGTGTTCTCGAAGTCAAATACCACTGTACATGTGTGTGTGTGACTGCGCAGCCACTATGTTTGGTGATAGGCCTGGTTGGTGCACGTGAGTTGCAGGTTACCTGCCCGGGCTCCAGCCACGGGTACCGCGATATAAATCCACACGATCCGACGGGGTCCTCCACACCGCGTGGGTTGAAAGTCCAGCGCGACAATGTCACTCCTTGTCGCAGGGTCTTGGGTGGTGTTCTGAGCCCAGAACCCACCTCACAGGGCCGCACGGCTTCAACACTGTGTCCCTGTCTATTCAACCAATAAATGGGGCAGTGTCCCTATCTAGGGCCTGTCCCTAAGCTCCACAAGCTAATAGATGGCTCAGGACCTAACTGGGACCTTAGGGGCTGCTGGCCTAATGCAGAGGGTCACTCACCCCTGCATCCACCTCCTACCCCTAGCTGGTCCGGATCCTGAGTCAGTGCGTGGCTGCAAAACCCCGCGAAATGTATCTCCTTGCTAGCAGGGGAATCTGGCCCTCTGATTGGCTCCCTGGCATCAGGTGTCTCTGCCCCTATGCACCCTGGGGGCTGACCGTCTATTCTCGCGCATGCGCGAGCTATCTGGAGCCTCCTGCGCTAGCTGGCCTCCTGCGCATGCGCGAGCTAACTGTCATGGCGGCGCCCTGCTCCGCTAGCCGCCGGGCCGGTGGCAACGCGATCGCGGCCCTAGCGACGGCCCGATCGCGTCCCCGGCAACCGGCCTGCTCGCCGCTCGCGTCCCCGGCAACCGCCCGATATGCTTCCCTAGCAACCGGCCGCAATACAACCACGCGCGCAACGGGAAAGGAGGGGGTGAGTGCGCGAGGGGGACAAAGGAGGGGGACCTGGCTACATATAGCTATTGCTTAAAGTTGCATCAAGAATGTAATATATCCTTATGTCCACCCCATCCCCCCTCCCCCCCTTTCCCACTAGGCCCTACTAAGATTGGAATCAATCATTTCACCAGATACAGTTTCTACTATATATGTTACGGTATAAATAGTTCCAGTGTGCTCCCTCTCCCCCCCCCCCCCCCTTCTCCCACTAGGCCCTACTAAGGTTGGAATCAATCATTTCACCAGATACAGTTTTTGTTATAACATGTTACGGTATAAATAGTTCCAGAATGTCCCCCCCCCCCTCCCATCTCCCCCTTTCCCACTAGGCTCTACTAAGGTTGGAATCAATCATTTCACCAGATACAGTTTTTGTTACAATATGTTACGGTATAATTAGTTCCAGAATGTTCCCCCTTCCCCCCCCCCCTCCTCTCCCCCCTCTCCCAAAAAGCCTTACTACTATCCAAGCTAGTTATATTAAAAAGCGCAGTCCTCACTGTAGGTATTGCTGTACAATAAGTACACTGTACATAGCTAACGCCCAATGTTATACCAAGAGTAACACTCCCACCCCTTCTGTCCCCCCCCTCCCCCCCCTTCCTCCCGCTCCCTCCCCCTCCCTAAGAGGCTCCATTAAGAATGAAGTCAGATATGTTGAAGTATGCAGCCCTCACTGCAGGTACTGAGGCACAAGAAATACATTACATAAAGACGCAGCTCAAAGTAATATCGAGGATGTTATACACTCCTAACCCCCCCACTTCCACCCCCTCCCCCCCTCCCCTCCCCCCCCTCCCCATCCCACAAAGATTTCACCAAGATCCAGGTCAACTGCGCCATAAAAGCACAATCTTCACTGTATGCAATGTGGCAAATTAGCCCACCGGCTGCAAGACGTGCTGCAACACATCACTTTCTGTATATGTATACTGTACAACTGTTCCCAGATGTTCCCCCACCCCCTCCCCCCATTTCTCACAAGGTTTTCCTAAACGGTCCAGGCAATTATGGTGTAACGCACAGGCTTAGCTGTGGGGATTGTCATTACAGATCACTATGTTGTAACGCTAAGTTCTCAGGACAGGTATTGTCATACCAATAAGTTATGTTACTATGCACAGTTCTCACTACTGGTACTATTATATCAATCAATTATGTTGTAACACATAGTTCTCGCTGCAGGTGTTGCCATACCAGGGAGTTACGCTGTCATAATTAAAAATGACCTAGACAAATGGGAAGGTTATCAAATATCATGGATCGGGAGAATGATGTCGGTCAAAATGAACATACTCCCCAGATTGTTATATTATTTCCAAACTCTCCCAGTCCACATCCCTGGCTCAGAATTGAAAAATATCCAGAAACAAATATTTCATTTTATTTGGCAGGGTAAAAAACCCAGGACCGCTAGGTCAGTTCGGCTCTCATCAAAGGGGAGAGGAGGCCTTGGAGTCCCAAACATCATAAGATACTACCAAGCCACCCAATTACGACAGGCAGTAGTATGGAATGCTGATCCAGACCAATATTGCTGATAAGATATAGAATCACAATACGCCGGCACGCCTTCTCTGCCAGCATGCCTTTGGTCCCTGAACAGAGGAGATACACAAACTAGTACATTTAAATTAGGACTGATGAGGCACACGTGGGAGACTTGGATGAAATCCAAATTTAAATATTAGCTCACAACCACTAACACCCAACTCATTCCAATTTTCAAAAATCCTAAATTTCCTCCCGGTTGTGAACTTAGACAATTCGTCCAATTTAAATCAAAAAAATATCAGGGCAGTCACTGACCTGCTGAGTCTAGGAAAGTTCCTGAGCTACCAAGGATTAAAAAATAAATATGACATTCGAGAACTGAACGCATTCAAATATCTCCAGATTCGATACTTTATACAAAACCTATCCCCAACATTAGAATTTCCCCCTCTCACTAGTTTTGAAAGGCTGTGTAGGAACACCACTCATCAAAAAGGTCTCATAACGCAAATATACGCCGAAATGGAGAAGTCGGCAGAACCCCTACCCATGACTATATGCTCAAATGGGCAGCTGAATTGAATATGATTATAGACAAAGAGGACTGGGAAAGTATATGGGAATCTGCCTCGGGAACTTCCATATGTACAACAACTAAGGAAAACATTTATATTATACTGTTCCACTGGTATCTTACCCCAGTCAGATTAAGAAAAATCTACCCTCTGGCCTCCGATCTATGCTGGAGAGGCTGCGGACAAAAGGGGGA
Source organism: Ascaphus truei (assembly GCF_040206685.1). Classification (NCBI taxonomy): domain Eukaryota; kingdom Metazoa; phylum Chordata; class Amphibia; order Anura; family Ascaphidae; genus Ascaphus; species Ascaphus truei. Next base: position 240,096,946 of record NC_134486.1, on the reverse strand, counting down.
CATGGCCCACATTTGGTGGTCATGTCCAGAGATACAGGAATATTGGCTAACCATACAAACTATAATAAAAGAGGTCACAGATCTCACAATACTCATTGATCCGCTGACCTACTTATTGGCCAGGCCAATGGAGAATATTGACTGCCTAATAAGAAAATTAATCTCCTTCATTCTTACAGCGGCTAGATGTGCGGTGGCCGCCTCATGGAAGCAGGTATCACCGCCCTCTAAGCAAACAGTAAAGAAAAGGATCCATGAAGTAATGCTAATGGAAAAGCTTTCAGCCTTTCTGAAAAGAACCACAACGTCCTTTTACAAAGTTTGGGAACCATGGCTGACCCAACCAATAGGGTAGAAACCCCCATACATAAAAGGGAGACGACCTAGGCATCAGAGAGAAAAGATGCGGGACAGATACCTGGTGGATGGGATAGGAGGTCGAGAACCACCCCCTCCCTCCCCCCCCCCCTCACTCTTTCCCCTCTTCTTCTCTCTCTCTCGCCTGCCCTTTTCGGTCCAACAAAAGGATCGGAGGCCTGGCGAGGCTTTCAATGTGAAAAACAAAAAACCCTGTATTAGGCTAAGATATATCTGCATATATGTATAATGTATAAATGCCTAATAAAAATTTTTGAAACAAAAAAAATAAGAAATTTATTTGAGTGTCAGAGATATGGCTAGTGAGGAAATAACACAGTTACAGTTTTCACTCTCATCTCCCACACCAAATAGGCTAAGCACATTTTAATAAAAAAAGAGTATAAAAGTATATTTTATTAAGCAGCAGTGTTTTAAAATATGTTTAGACTTTATACATGAAGCATAAGGCAGGGTCTTTAATCTCCTAGCCACCTGGGTGTTGGTGCCGTTGAGTCTAACCCTAGGTCCATAGATGAAAGGGACCCTTGTTGCCAGGGGTGTGAAAGCAATTTAAATAAGATGGTTGTGTAAATACAGGCCAACCTGGCCAGCCGAGGCACTGGGCCTGCGAGGGGTTTTGCATAGTGAGTGGGCAAGATGGCGGTTTGTGCACATGCTCTCTCACTGTTCTGCAGCCATAGGTGCCAGCTTTCACAAATGCAAAGTGTGTGAGTGGTTAGAGATTAAATTCCCTCGCCACTGGTTGGAGGACAAGCTGTGGGACTGCCTGTCCCAAAGTGTATAAAACAGCTAGTCGCCATCCCAGAAGTCTCTCTGTTGTTGTTCTCTCTTTTGTGTTCCATGTGTTCCTATGTCGTTCTATGTGTTCCCAAGTGATTCCAGAAGTCCAATTTTCCATAAGGGCAAGAAAGGGTCGGACAGACCCAGAGACGCCTTGCGGAGATTGCAAGGGAAAAGGCTGCAGGACTTTTTAAACCGGACTGTTTAAAGACTTTATTTCAACTAGAAAAGTCAGGTTGTCAACCTGAGACCCCAAGTAAGTGTATCTTCTTCTGCCTATTGTAATTCAATGTGTGTTTGCCTGTTTCTACAGAATAAATTACAATTTATTTTACTTATTGACTTTGCTCAGTGATATGATCCCGGTTTTAAATGTGTAAGTACCTGGTCTCCCGTGACACCCTTTCCCTAGGACTAAGGGAAATGCGAGTGCTGCTGTTCCTGTTGGTGTGCAGGAGGCCTAAGCCCCCGCTTCTGGGAGCCTGGGGTCATCTCTCTTTCCATTCAGTGCAGCGCCCCCACCTATGAGGGATCCCAGCAGAGCGGGATAGCCTATTGTTATTTTATCTGGTAGTGTTCGGACCTGCAAACTGGGTCTGCCTTGACGTGACTTGCAGGCTTACGATGCTTTGGCCAAAGGGTTAAACTAAATCACCCTTTTCCAAGAGAATATATAAGTATTTTACTGTGTATTTTGTCATATTGGATGTAGCATTGGGCTTCTCTGTCGCTTGTTGTAAACATTTGCCACACTCAGTAGCTCTCCTTTTTTACACTTATATATTTTGTGGGGGCCCAGGTGTTCCTAAAATGAGCTTGCTGGGGTTCTGTGTGTTATTTGTTAACTTATCTCTAGCCACTGGGTCTCGCAACTGGTGTATCACCAACTCTTTCCATCTCATGATGGTGTCTTGCGTGATAGACATGCCTTTGGGGTGGCAGTATGCTGCTGGATGTGCCTTGGACCTACAGCCCAATGAGTCCACCACTCTAAGTTCAGAGAAAGGAACCTTATCCTCCACTATTGCTGCAGTTGAGCACATTGCCCGAATCCCAGGTCCAGAGATTTTTTCCCACGGGCCATCGTCTGGCATTGCACTCAGTCCAGGCTTTCTGGGCTTGTATTTTAGTGTAAACTGATAATTAGAGAGGGCGGCCAACCACCTGTGGCCGGTGGCATCCGATTTGGCGGAGGTCAGAATGTAGGTCAACGGATTGTTGTTGGTCCGTACCTCGAAAGAGACCCCATACAGGTAATTGTGTAGATTATTGACTACTACCCACTTGAGTGACAGAAATTTCAGTTTGTGAACTGGATAATTTTGTTCACTCGATGTCAAGCAATGACTCGCATACATTACTGGGTGGAGGCCAGGAGGGTATTTTTGATGTAACACAGCTCCCAGCCGTTGAAGCTGACATTCACATGCAGGATGTACTTCTGCTCCGGATCGGCATATGCCAAGACAGGGCTTCCGTGAGGCTTTTCTTGAGTCCTGTGAATGCTGTCTCACAGATGGATGTCCATTTGTCCCCGAACGGTGCTCGCGGAGTTGCAGCTTTTTGCAGAGGCTCCTCTTGGTAAATCTTCAACAGGTTGTTGAGGACTTTGGCCTTGCTGGAGTACCCTTCTACGAATCTGTGGTTGTATTTGCAAAACCCCAGGAAGGATCGTAGCTCCATCACGTTATCTGGTCTAGGCCAGTTCACTATGGCTTCGACCTTAGCGGGGTCAGTAGCCACTCCTTCCGCGGACACTATGTGACCTACATAGGTGACCAAAGTATGGCAGAATCTACATTTGTCCAAGCTTTCCCAGTCAGTCCAGAAGCTTCAGAAGGTGCTCTTCGTGCTCTTCTAGCGTTCTTCCAAACATGATGATATTGTCCAGGTAGACGAGATATTCCCGGGGGTTTCATATCACCGATGGTCTTTTCCATCAACCTTTGGAATGTCGCAGGTGCACCACAAATGCATTTGGGCATCCGGGTGAACTGGTAGAACCCGAGGGGGCAGACAAACGCTGTCTTTTGGTCTGTGGGCTTATGGGTACCTTAAAGTACCCAGACCTCAGGTACAGCACACTGAACCACTGACTACCTGATAAGGTGCCCAGGATTTCCTCAATCCGCGGTAAGGTATATTGGTCCGGTAACGTGTGGCGGTTCAGGATGCGGTAATCCATGCATAGGCGTACGGACCTATTCTTCTTTCTCACTACCATGATAGGAGAGGCATAGGGGCCACAGAACTCTGTTACGATACCCGCCATCTCCATCTCCTTCAGGATGTCCCTCACATCCTCCACATCTCTGGGAGCTATACGTCTGGAACGCTCCCAGAATGGTGTGGCGTCATTCAACCGGATAGTTTGTTGAGCACTCTTTCTGCAGCCCACATCCATCTCACTGGTGGAGAACACCTCCTGGCGCTCCTCCAATTTGGCACTTAGCTACTTCTTCCACTCAGTGGGTAAGGCCGATTTTCCAAAGTCGAACTGCAATCCGGTAGGAGCTTCTTGCACGGTAGCCGCGTTCAGATGTGTCAGGGATTCTGTTGGAGTAACCGGGTATATCCGACGCAGTGCTTGTCCAACGTCAACCGTATAGGGTGGGGCGAGATATTCTGTATGGCCACCTTGAACCTGCGAGGAAGTGCAGGCTTCCACTCTTTCATTTCGGGTACAACCTTGAACCCTCTCTTGGCGTCCTATTGTGTGTGGTCTCTAATGAGAAGTACCAGTCGGCCTCGTCGCATCCCGGGTAGTTGTGAGGATTCACCATCTTGGCGTCTTAACCTCATCTTCTCCTACCTTCCCTTCAACCTCTGGAGACGCCCAGGATGCGTGACATTATGGTGGCCATTCTACGCGCGCGCGGACGACACGCGATTTGTTCACCCTTCCACGGGTCCCGCCTCCAGACTCCGCCCCACTCTGGCGTCAGTGACACACAGCGCGCGATCTGTTGACCTTCCTTCAGGGCCCTCCTCCAGACTCAGGGCCCGCCTCCACTGACGCGCGACGCATGGACGACACGCGATCGGTCTGTCCCTCCACTGGTTCCGTCGCCGGACTCCACCCCCGCTCTGACATCAGTGACGTGTGGCGTGCAAACAGCCCGCGCATTGCTACACACACCATAATCAGGCTGCACAATAGGGCGCACCTGCGCTGCCCAGCAGGCTATCATCAGTTACTTCCTGGTTCCATGCTGCCTTCCCATTGGAGGAGGGTTCCTTAAATACCTTGCTTGCTCATTCTCTCTTTGCCAAGCATAACCTTGTTTGTGACGCCGTACCTTGCTGCAATTCGTGCCTAGTTCTTTGTCTACCTACAACCTGCTGTTGCCTGACCCTGCCTCGTATTCGGACACCGCACTTCTGTCCTGACCCGGCATACGTACGACCATCCTTACCTCTCCAATCTTGACCACAGCTAAGTACCTCCTATGATCCGCTACTCTCCCATCCAGACCCGGCAAGTATAACGACCAATCTAATCTCTGTACCACTGACCCAGCTTGCAAGACCATTCTACACTCTAGATGCTCCCTCGCGGTTGTGGGTTGGCGTTACGTACAATTCCCTACCTCAGACTTGTGGTGAGCTACGCGTTACAGTAGTTAGGCACAGCAGCCATGGGCTTCACTCCCCCTGGTGGAATCTCTGTCAACCCCGTCTCCAGGTTGAAGAATTGTCTGAAGCCTTCTTGGGCAGAGATTCTATTGCATTCCTCCTTGAATACGGGGTGAATCCGTAGGGATACAGGGGTAATTCCCCTGCTTCCTGCAGATAGGCCCGGATTAGGGCTCTCACCACATCTGCGTTGGACCCCAATATGATGGGAGAATTTGGATGTTCCCTTGGTTCGGGATATATCAAAGCTTCTACTTCCATGGGGTGGGATTTGTTTGTATTGAGCTGTGGTATGTCTAACGGCACTTGAATCACGCCATCAATGGGGTAGTCTTCGCTGCTAAGGACCCACAATTTCATCCTTTCCGCCGACTGCATAGGCAGATGTTTGAGGTGCAGGTCATAGAATGGGCGGTAGATGATGGTCACTTGAGACTCAGAGTCCAGTAATGCGGAGGCGTAGATTCCCTCCATTTATATATTATTATTATGGCCGCAGGTCCTACTCGAGTGCAGGCATACGATGGGGTCTTCCCTTTCGGACTAAGCGCCGAGTCCCTATCCGAGGATGTGGACCGCACTTCTGCCGATTGCACGGTGAAGGCCAAGGCTCCGGGGCTGGAAGTGTCTGACTTCGGGCAGTCCCGGGCGAAATTACCTTCTTGTTGACAGTTGAAGCACCGGTTGTTTCGGGTCGCACTGAAACCAGAGTTAGGAGCCGATCTCCTAGGTATCGAGGGGGTCTGTCGTGGAGGACTCTGGGGGGTATTATCCTCAGAATTCTCCTTCGCACTACGCTTCTAAGATGGAGTGGCTTTACTCTTCCCTTTGGAGGATTCCGAACCGTCTTGGGAGTCTGAAACTGCAAGATGACCTCTTGTTGTTGGATTTGGTCAATTAGATCCTTAAAGTTAAGAGGATTCTCTGTAGAGAGAGTACAGCAGATCCTGCCACTAACTGCCTGGTTTTATTGTTTTTCGTCATTCACACTCCCCTCTCTTTTTTCTTCCCCCCCCCCTGGTGTTAGCATTAGATATGTATAGTGGTTGATACACATTGTTGTGTCTGGAAACCATATGATTAGGCAGAGTGCAATATTAGGGTGTCTTTTTTGATCATTTCTTGATCCTTTTGAAAATATATATTCCCTACTCCCTATGCACCGCCACCTATCCATACTTATAAATATTAAGGTAGAGCTGATATGACCCCCTCCCTACTCTGGTTCGATAATTATCCAGCTCAGCCACACGGATGACCTTCATGTTGATCAGGGTCTACAGCGTCAGCTGCAAACGTCGCAGAAAATTGGATAATTCCTCCCCCTCCTTTTGCTTGAGGAAAGGTCTTTAGTGCCATAGGCTTTGGTTAAGGCCCGAATCAGATCTTGGGCATCGGCCTCTTCATGGCACTCACGATATAATTATACTCTGTTGGCGGCCGGGGGCTGTAGACATTCCACGATTCTCTGTCCTTGATGCCGTCCGTGCACGTCCATTCTGGCAATACTTGCACCACATAGTCTCTCCATTCTGCAAACTCCTCTTCTCCCAGTGGCATGGGCCGCACCCCAGAAAATTGTGATAGTGATGCCCTTGGGAGGATTGAGCAATTTTGTCCGCTAATCTCTGTAATACCTCCTCTAAGTCTATGCCTCCAGATGAGCGTCGACTCCGGCAATCCGACTGTACGCTGCGGGCTATCTCTGGATTGGCTTCATCTGGTCTAGGGCTATTCTCAGGAGAGGGCCACGCAGGCCCCACTGATACTTGTTGGGGGCTGAATTCCTCCATCTGTATGGGTAGATCGGGGTATATGAGCAGGCAACCCGTGGGGTAGGGCTTCAGGAAAATGCCGGGCTCGGGGGCCCTCATCTTCACTCAGTTCGTGGCCGGCAGTAACAATGACTACGCTCCATCGGAAGGTAGGATCCCACTTGCGACCTATTGGCCGGACTCCGGCTAATCCAGGAAACAGCCTTAGGGAGGTGCATACTTGAAGTGGGGATGTATTGGCCGGGACGTCCCCCACTGCGACTATGTGGCGGTGTGTCAAGGTAGTGATGCCCGCAGACCAGACCCGTCCCTTTACTGAGGTGGGACGTATAGTAACAGGCACCCGCAGCAGAGGAAGCGTGTCCGGAGTGTGGTAGTTTGCGTAGACAGGCCAGGAGACTTGGTAAGGGTATCAGCGGTACCTGCCGGATCCGGAGTAGAGGGCTCGTACTCGGTGCCAAAGCCAAGGGACGAGGAAGAAAGAGGTCCGGGAGGTCGAAGGTCAAGCCGAGATCGAGGGACGAAAGAAGCAGCGTAGTGATGAGGAAGCCGGGGGTCGAGAGCCCGGAAAAAAGTCGTAAGCCAGTCGGGTCAAAACCTGAGAAGCACAATAACAAGCAAGAGGATATCCACACCAGGTAAGCAGAAGCTATGCAGAGCAATAATTCCAGGGAAGGACTGGGGTAATAAAGGTGGGAGAGCCAATCAGAGAGGTAGGTGGAGTAGCTGGGAAGCAGGGGGGCTTGAGTACGGCTGGAGCGAGTGCTGAGGGCGTGACAGCTGCCTGTGCAGTGAATAAATTATAGCTGGGAGCACGCGCGGTGTAAGACCTCCCGCGCGCGTCCCGGCTAACATGGCGGCCGCGTGTGTCAGCGTCGGCTGGCACGGACCCTGGCTGCAGAGAGGATACCGCTGGGAAGCGGAAGGGAGAGCAGGGGCAGTCCCAGGCAGAGGTAAGGAGGGGGTGTGAGAACCCTGCATCCTTACACGATGAGACTCATGGAGAGAACAAACATGGTTCCCTAAAATATCGGGCACCCCAGATCTGAATCTCAGCAACGCCTCCAAATGTAGCCCCCTTCCCCTAGGACTAAAGTAACTATGCGTGCTGCTGTACCTGTTGGCTTCTGGGAGCCTGGGGGGATCTCTCTTTCCATTCGGTGCAGTGCCTCCACCTATGAGGGATCGCAGCAGCATGGGATGGTGCAACATAGGACTCAATAACCACTATACACAGAGTATAATATAACTTATTTACTATAACACACTATAACAATAACACGCCCACAATACAATATCACAATACAATGCAAAAAACACAATACCCAACACCCCGGTGTGGTTCCCTTAAAGTACTGAGGGTGCCGTAGGCAACTAAATACCTGGTGTCCATAGAACAGTCCCACCCAAAGTGTGAGGTAGCGCTACCCTTGTGTGGATCGTTGGTGCACTTATATATCTCCCTGGGCACTCCTGTACACAGGTATCGCTGTTGGTCAAAGGATCAGTCAGGTCCCACAACGTGGGCCTCCAACAACAATCCCCTCGCTACTTATGCATCCCGATCCGCCTTGTGAGGTGAGCTCCAGCTGGAGGGTCTCACCTAATATCTCTGTGGCCCTGTGGCCTGGTCCCAGACCACAGTACACCACGTGACCATCTTGTCAGCGGTGCAACAGTACCCCTATGTACTAATGGGGAAGCGTCCCTATCAGGGGCCTTCCCTGCAAAACTCAGCTAGGTTGACTCAGGACTAGGCCTAGTCCAGGGAAGCACTGCTCTCTGGACACTACTCCGTTACCTCCTCCGTCAGGACCGACTCGCGTGGTCTTTGCTCGCCAAAGATCTATCTTCTCCTCCTGCATGCATTAGCCCTATTGGCTGGGACTGCCCTATGTGATGTCCCTCCCTGAGGATCCTGGTCGGAGCTATACCAAATGGCCAACACACTCAGTACCCACTGCGCATGCACACCTCCTGCATTGCACATACCCCCACACTCCCGGCACGGTGCGGAGCTCCGGCAGGCAGCTCCAGAAGTCCGGCAGCTCCTATGCTGCACCGGAGGAAAGAAGTGGGCTTGGCTACATATACATCTGGTGCAATATATTTTGTCCCAGAATTGTACCACTCAAATAGGCAAACTGGGACATTTACAAATGGGGCCTCTGATTGTTACTAGCAAATGCTGAAACATTAACTTGATTGGAGAATTAACTAGCTAGAAGCATTGAGAAAGTAGGTGTGAATTGATTTTATTTTGTGAGTCATTATCATTTAAAGTACTAGTGCAGAAGACACTCTTCTAGTCTTCAATGCTTATGCATCTCCATTTTATTTTAGTCCAATGACACATATTCCATCTGTTCAGAAAGATTTATGCAAAATGGAACAGAGATGTCTACTTCCACTGAGAATTAGGGATTGCAGACTGTAACAGGGGAATAATCCCTGTTTAAGTAATGTGCTTTTAATCTAGCAGTGTGGTGGTTAACTGCTGGTAGTCAATTAATAAACACCACCTGCCTGATTTAGATTGCTTACAAAAGCCTTTCTGTTGAGACAGGAAGTGACTCCTTAGCTCACTTGTGGGCTGACCTTTCGAGACAGATCAGGGGTTCTTGAGTCTCCCAGGAGAGACTGACCAAGAGAACACAGATCTCTGGAGCTGACCATGTCTTGAGCTCTGCCAGAAGACACAGCAGAGCTGATTTCAAGACACAGGGAAAACTACTAAACCTGAAGCTGACACACCCTGAGGGAAGGGAACTGAACCAGGAACTGAGAAGATTTTCCCTCCAAGAAACAGATAAGACTTTCATTCTTAAGAGACTTCTTATATCTGCTTATTGCATGCTATGTGTTTGGGGCTGGGAGAAATGCTTGACTAAGGGAGATGTGAATTAATTGCATAGTGTTTCACTAGAAATACTCCCAAGTGAATAGAAGCTTTGTTGCCTACAAACAGTCTGAGCAACTTAGAAAAAAAACAAAAAACCTCATGCAGCAGAGATCAGAGTTAAAGGGACACACCACTGAAACTTACACTGCATTGAAACTTAGAAAACCACAGATGGACTCTTTGCCCCAATCACAAGAGGAGAGAGACTGCTGAAACAGCTAATCCTTATTTGCCTATCACAAAGTGTAATATGGTCATTGAAATAGGGGGTTTGCCTTCCAGCCATAGTCAGGGTTCAAGAAATGAGTCAGCCCTTAAAAGGGATAGGTGTTTGTTGTTTTCAAAAGTTTCGCCGAAGCAGTGAATACAGATGGTGACCCACGAGTGGTACTGATTTTGCAAATAAAGGTTGCCACACCGCATAGGGCTACCAGCTGTGAATGGAGTATATGCAGAAAAGTGTGAAAATTGATACAAGACTGTGCTGAAGCAGGGGAATTTTTAGCAAACAAATGCTGAGTGTAAAATTGCTCTATAGGAGAAAAGGGGATTTCTGAACTGTGTAAAAGGTTTTTCAAAGCCAATTGCTGAGTGTTGAGTCACCCTGCCGGGAATGAAAGAAATAGTCCACTGCAAAGAATGTTTTTTTTTCTGCAAGTAAAAAAAGTCTGCCTATATATATCTTGGGAGCAAAAACAGACACCCAAAGTGTGAAGTGTGAATACCATAATACCCAAAGATGAGACTGAAGCGGAGAAAATGTACCTAGCAAGTAAATGGTGTAAAGCAAAAAGAAGTTTTTTCCTAGCAACTACACATTCAGCATACCTAATGAGAGATTATACCTAGCAAGTAAATGGTGTAAAGCAAATAGACTTTTTTCCCTAGCAACTGCACATCTTGTATACCTGATGAGAGAAAATACATGCACAGCACTGCTGATATTGAAAAAAGATTACCTAAGAAAGAAAAGTCTACAGAGATGCCTGTGAGAGCTACAACCTCTACAAGCAAAATATGCCCACCTGTAGGACTACCACAATTGGGGGTTCTAGCAAATACAGTGCAACAGCTGCAATAGTGCATCCTGAGGTCAGGAAGAAAATTACACCTGATAGCCTAAAAATGGAGGACAAGATGCAGCGTTCCTGTAATGAACCCTACCCCACGGAAGAGTGGCCCTTCCAGTCCAATAAAGAGGAAGACATCTCTTACGGGGAACCCGAACCGAGTCACACCCACAAAAAACCCCAAGAATGGGCGGGGTGCCTGAACTCGGCACGAACAGAAAAGACCGCTCCCTTTGATGACGAATATCATAAGCAGGAGACAGAGCGGGAGCAGTGGATCACCAAATATTTCCGTCAGCTATTACAGTTGCAAGAAAAGCCGGGTGGATCCAGTGACGCTGCTAAAATTTCAAATAAAGGAGACCCCGTATTCCTGATGGGACGGAGTCACCCAAAACAAAAAAGCGGAAAAAGAAAAGCGGTTCTTCACTTACCGTGGAAGGAACAGACACGTCCGCAGATCCTGTGGAGGAAAAGGGGGGCCGAGTTGCCCTGCAGCCTAGAGAAAATGGAGAATTCGTCCCGCGGTTAACCGAATATCCAGAGGGCCCAAGGCAGAAGTCGTGTACCCCAAAGAAGTGTCTGTCCGGTGCCAACAGTGAGGAACCCTCGACCAACCATCCCAGGGAAGTGGAGCCGGAACCAGTGAGTGACGATCCCTTGACCAACCCTGAAGATGCCCTGAAAAATGCCAGGCATGACTGTGATATGCTCTTTGAACAATTGAAACAAAAGGAAAATGGTTACACAGAGCTACAGAAAAATAACGTGAAGCTACAGGAATATGTGCTCGCAATGTACTCTGCAGCCAGGACAGAATTGGACGATCTCAAGACTGAGCTAGATACTGCAAATGCTACTATTTCCGCCATGAATGAAAAGCAGAGCCAATCTGATAAAATGGTGGCTACGCTAAAGCGGAAGTATGAGGAGGCAATGAAGCAGATGACAGTCTTCCAGCAAGAGGTTCACACTCTTCGCACAGAGCTGAATGCCTCACGACAGGAGGTCAACAGTGTCCGGATAGAGGTGGACGTATCTCAGAAAGAGGTTCAGACACTCCGCAGAGCACTGGATGCCTCACATCATGAGACCAACAGCTGCCGCACAGACCTGGAAGTTTCCAGAAAGGAACTACACAGTCTCACTAAAGAGCTGGACATTGCTAAAGAAACTATTGGTAATCTTGATACAGATCTCAAAGTCTCTCAGAAGGAGCTTCAGACCCTCAACCTAGAGAAGGAAGTCTCACGCCAGGAGATTGTCATTCTCAAAGCAGAAGTGCGTAAATGGAAGGAGGACTGCAAAGAGACCCTGCAGAATACAGAGACTGAAAAAGGAGAACATTAAGATTACAAAAGAAAAAACGTAAAACTCAAAGAAGAAAATTTTAATTTGACAAACGACGTCAAGGAAAAAAATGAAAAGCTGCACGAGCTTAAAGAAATAAATAGACTTTTGGAAGGTGAGAAGTTTGAAGCAGAGCACCGACTGCAGAACCAACTGCAAGGTCTGCGTACGCACCTCGAGAAGGCAGAGGAGAAGCAGCGAACTCTGCAGGATGACAATCTGCAGGCTGTTAAAGAAATTCAAGTGCTGCAGGAACGTCTGATGACCCAGTATGTCCCCGCAAAGCAGCATGAGAAACTGAAGGCTACCCTGAGCATCACCAAAACAACGCTAAAAGCCAAGCTTAGAACCCAGGTGACGCGGCACAAAAGGGAGCACAAGAAGGTCCAGAAACTGAAACAAGTAACTGTGGCCCAAGCAAAGAAGTTCATAGTGCTTCACAATGCAATAAAAATGTGGAGGCAAGCTCAGAGAAAGCAAAGCATGCAGATAAATTCCCTGAGAAGAGACTTGCAAGACGTACTCAAAAAACAGGGATCTCTCGCGGATGAGATTACAGTCCTACAAGGACAAGTATTGACCCTGTCTAAGCGTCAGTATCCCACAGCCTCAAAAACCCATGAAGACAAGGGTACAGTGAGAGCTGGGAATACCGCTCATCTGAAAGACAAGGTTGCAAAATTTGAACCACCTAAACAAGCACTAGCAAAACCTTCAGCCACCCAGCAGGCAACAAAAGAAGGTACACGTGCTGAATCAAAACCAGAAGAATCCTTAGCTGATGAAGCTGAAAAGATGGGACATTCTCTGGAAGTGGGTGTGGAATTGCAACTTAATCTAAAATAGCTGAACTAGCAACCCCATTGAGTGGGAAAAGTGCAAAGAGACCGCTTCAAGAGCGGAAAAATCAAAGGGCTGTTTTTAAACGCTCTGCAACTGCTGCCATACAGTATGCCTACAATAAGACGAGCACCCGACGCGAGGGAAATCTCATGACCGTGCACGTAGAAAAAAGACTATACTTGGAAAAAGTCCTCCTCGAGCGACTGAGGGGTGCTGATCTCAAACACCTTCAGGAGGAGACACGAATAAACTGGAGAAAGGGCTCCAATCCCAGAAGGACTGAGGGTTCTCTTCCTCCATCCACTCTCATTCAAGTCACAGAGATATCTAGAATGAGAGTGGAAGAATGGGCTTTGGCAGTGGCAAGCCCGAGCTTCCCACAAACAGGGGAGGTATGTAACAGGGGAGTAATTCCTGTTCAAGTAATGTGCTTTTAATCTAGCAGTGGGGTGGTTAACTGCTGGTAGTCAATTAATAAACACCACCTGCCTGATTTAGATTGCTTACAAAAGCCTTTCTGTTGAGACAGGAAGTGACTCCTTAGCTCACTTGTGGGCTGACCTTTGGAGACAGATCAGGGGTTCTTGAGTCTCCCAGGAGAGACTGACCAAGAAAACACAGATCTCTAGAGCTGACCATGTCTTAAGCTCTGCCAGAAGACACAGCAGAGCTGATTTCAAGACACAGGGAAAACTACTAAACCTGAAGCTGACACACCCTGAGGGAAGGGAGCTGAACCAGGACTGAGAAGGTTTTCCCTCCAAGAAACAGATAAGACTTTCATTCTTAAGAGACTTCTTATATCTGCTTATTGCATGCTATGTGTTTGGGGCTGGGAGAAATGCTTGACTAAGGGAGATGTGAATTAATTGCATAGTGTTTCACTAGAAATACTCCCAAGTGAATAGAAGCTTTGTTCCCCCCCCCTGTGTTTGGATGGATTTCCTGATGCAAAGGAAAAGGCACAATAAAGCCTTATTATAATTTCACCTTATAAAAGTCTCCAATTGTGTACCTCTGTGAACGTCCGTCTACACAGACCTAGAGGCATTTTAATGGAGAAATACCTGTACTGTTTTCAAAGTGTGAGTCTCAATGATACGCCACTGATACTATCAATGAGACCGAATGAAAGTCATTGAGACTTGGCGGGACTGGCAAATAGAGTACACTGTAGAAATATGATATTGTTCTTTTTTTTTCTTCTAAATTACATATAATTCTTGTTACATTAATTATTAGCTAGTAATATAATAAACTTTATATTATATTATAAAATATAATAAATCCCGCGCCCCCCAGTTTGCGCACCGCTGGTATAAATGATAGTTTGCAGAGCAGTTGACAATGCACTCAAAGAAGAAAACTACAGTATAAGATTTTTAAAGCACTGTACACTATAATTTCTTCTATGAAGTACGCTTAACGATATCACACCCTAACAAAATCAATCTTTAAAACACGAAACACATTTTTAATGGTCGTTTTCTTTCACCAACATTTTCATGCTGTCTAGATATCTCATTCTTGTTTCATTAGTCTGTATAACGCCTCGGGCATGGTCAGCGCTAGGGCGCTGGCCCGTGCTGAGGCGCGTTCACGCTTACCAGTGAGCCCCTGCAGCCGCAATGAGAGCGGCTTTAGTAGGGGCTCACGCACGCTTCCGCACGCTTGCAGAAGCGTGGGTCTTAAGAAAATTTTAGTTTTGGCGCTCACGGGAGCGCAGGGCCGGTCACGTGAGCGGTTCGCCCAATGAGGGCAAACCAGCTCCGTGACGTCACTGGCCTGCCCCCGACACGCCCCCGGACGGCGCGCTAACCAAGGCCAGGGAAAGCACCCGCTTTCCCTCAGCCTCAACGCGCCTCCGCACGGGCTGAGTCACCATGGACTCAGCCTAATTCGACAGAAATATAGTAGTTTGTTTCAGTTTTTCCTGGAATGAGTAAATGACAAGCAGCATAGAAAGTAATATTTTGTCTGATGAGTATTAAACTGCAATTATATTATAGCTAAGGGCAAGAAATAAAACCAGATTACTGAATATATATAAAAAAAAATATTTCCATCGTTTAATACATTGAAGCAACAATACCTTTCAAAATGCTTTTAGAGCTAAGTGCATATTACATTCTTCTGATGCAGCGTGGATTGTTACAAAGCATAACCATTTTTTTATTATAATTTTAAAAATATAGGAGTTGTAGAGATGGGCAATTTGTTTGCAGATTTGGATCCGCCTCAAATCGTCTGGTTCCTTTGGTCTGTGGCTATCCGCATATCAGCCTGAAAAAGATCAATTCGCAATTTTGGATTTTACACCAAAATCCGCCATTGAGAAACTTTCAACGGATTTTTTCAAACTAAACCCGTTGATGGATTTGTCAATAAATCCTTAGGCGGATTTTAGCATGAAATCCGTTGCCAGGTGTTATCACACAATCCGTGGACGGATTAATAATTCTAATAAAAAATGTGGGATTTGTTATACTGTATGTTGAAGAGGGTGGGAGATGTATAAATAGAGGTGCCGCTTCAAGCCATTAGGTGCAGTGTTTAGCTGTAGGGTTAAGCTATAAATTATTTAAGTAATAATCCCCAAAGAACAGGGCATGACTGGCCAATAATGCCATGGCTGGAAGAGTTGAAGGCCTGAGGCGAAGCCGAGGAGGAGTGGCTCATTGAGTAACAACACTGACTGGCACGGAGTTTGAAGCAGGGGAACCTCCCTGTGACCCTGGGCAAGTCACCCTATCTCCCTGTGCATCAGGCACCAAAAACATACATTGTAAGCTCCACGGGGCAGGGACCTGTGCCTGCAAAATGTCTCTTTAAAGCACTACGTAAAACTAGCATGCTATTATTATAGGCTAAATGTAGGCTTTTTTCATAAATAAGACACTTTTGTATAGTTATATAGATTTTTTTAATTTAACTAAAATAGTAAATATATTAAAGCAAAAATTGAAGGTTCAGGGCACTATGGATTTTCAAAGAATTTATTTTCTCATAAGCACAACGTTTCAACCAACAAAAGTAGTCTTTCTCAAGTGAAGATAGAATACAAAATACAAAATGTCCACTATTTATAGCCCCGAAACAAGGTGAAATTACTTTAAATCATCCGGTTTCTCCTACATGAGTCTCTCAGTCCAATGTGCATGTGCGCGCACATCTGGGTCCTCGTCGCTTCCGAATGACGTCATCATTAGGCCACCCTGCCTCCCGACTAGTCCTGTCGCCTCTCAATGCTGCTGCAATTGGAGATCTAGGTATCCCATCCAGGCGCATGTGCGCACATCCGGGTCCCTCTTCCTTCCTGGTGACGTCATCACGCGATTACGTGGTCTCCGATTGGCCAGTCTGTCCCACGATGTCCTTGATATTAAATCTCATGCCCGTCGTCATGGGGATGTGTACACAGATCCTCTTGGCATCACACATCTGTAATAAAGTCCCAGTGTTATCCTTCTTGTGCCATATTTGGGATCTGCGAAGGTGGTGGGCAGTGGACATATAGTGGTGCATAAGAGAGGAGAGAAAGAACCGCAGTGAGAGTCCGGTATTAAAAACACAAACAGTGACACCCACACACTCCCTTGGTATATAAATATAACAGAGAGGAGTGTAGGTATAGGGGGAAACAGAGGCAAAAAAAAAATCATAAGAAGAATTTCTTAAATTTGGGAGACATAATGAGAAGAAGGTCAGCAGCAACCGCAGCATCACAAAATCATAAAAAGACACAATATACTCATTGAAAAGATGTCCTATAGGGAATATTACACACCCCGAAGCCTCGCATGATTTGGTCAGATTAGAGTAGATGTGTACATTTTCTTCATCTAATGTTAAGGAAGCTATTTATGGAGATGTAGATCACGTGAGGCGGAACTATTGCGAGAGGAAGGAGAAGCCGGAAGACTAGTGACGCGCACACCAGAGGAGACGCCAGTGCAACGGACCCTCCGTGACAGCGTGTCACAACTTGGTTCTCACTCCACTCCTGGATAGCATCGTGCCGCATCCTATGCACGTGCATGGGGCTTTCTTGTGAGTTCCCATTGCCTGCCATATTTATTTGCATTTTTTTTCTGTGATTACAGTTCACTGTTCTTATCCATCTGGTTCCAGTTTTCTTTTCATTATACTGGGTATATCTTTTTAGTGACATTGTGTGCAGGTGTCATACACACAGATATATGCATATTTGCGTGGCCTGCTGAGGTTACCACTTACAAGGCTCAGTGCCTTTTTGTTTCATGGTACATGCATGACTGTATGTTTATTTTATCTCTCTGTTTTCATTTGAGAGGTATCACTATCCACACAGTGTTGCACTATTTTTCCTTGTTTTATGTTTTATACATATTCATCGGTGTCCTGCGCTCCCTGATTTCTCCAAACCAATAAGCACCACCCCTGTGTCACTGTGATTAGACAGAGCCTGATGACACTATCTTCACTGACTCACTGCACAGCATGTGTGTGCGGAAAACCCATGATTACTCCTGGCAACCTACCCTTACCAGGTATTACTGCACAGGAGGAGAATCATAGCCCAAACTTACCCAGGGCTACATGTGCAATTGGCTTATTATCATTAGAGGACTGCAAGAACATTGGGGGTTATTTACTAAAGTCTCCCGGCTACAAAACGAAGGCAAAGTCTGTGCAAAAGAATTGCGCCAGATTTATCAAAGGAAAAACTTGCATTGCTTTCAATGGGATTCATTTTCTTTGATGAATATGGCTGTTTTTGCACTGGTTTTGCGATTACTTTTGCAGACTGTATACTTTAGTAAATAAACCTGTGTGTGCAGTGTTAATTTATCTTTTTCTGAACTTCTATTTAAAGAAAAAATTATTTATTCTCCCTCACTCCTTTCTAAGCATAAACTAATATTATATAAATCCAATATATGATACAAATAGCTCTACAACAGTTTTTAAGATTCTTTTTTTTAATTACCATTTCCACACCACTTCGATCACTGTGTAAGAGATGACATGTCTCTGTTTAATGTCTGTATTTTTTTTTTTTTTTATAACTTGAATTTTATTGCAAATTTTTTGTCAATACAATTAGTATCGCATTGTACAAAGAGAACATCCTTTGTATAACATACGTAAAAGATACCCGTATCATCTCCCATATACATGAACAATGTAAACATAGACAATTAGCTTCCTTTAAGTAATAAGGTACAGTAGCCAATTTAAACTTAGGAACAAAATAGGGATGGGGAAGGGAAAGAGGGGGGAGGTGGGGGAAGGCCCGGGGGCGCGAGTTCCCTCTACTCCTGTGTCCAGCGCGATGCCTACTTCACCTTGTTAATCTCCTGCATGGCCTACCGGGATTGTCTGCTTGGTCTCCTAGGTTATATCCACTCTAAGTGCATAGTCAGAAAGTCTGCTGAGACGAACGCCCCCTCTTTGAGTGAGAATGCATTTATGACTATCATTGCCAAATTGTGGTTATCTCTACCCCTGGGATATCTGTCTGTGCCAGCCAAGGCATCCAGACTTTTAGATATTTGGTGCCAGTGTCATTAACTAAACTCGTTAATTTTTCCATCTGGCATATGTACCATAATCTGTTTCGAATCTTGGGGATACTTGGGATCTCAGGTTGTTTCCACAATGCTGCGATCTCGCACCTCGTTGCTGTTGCAAAGTGTGCAACCAGTTTGTTTCCAGCTTTGGAGAGGCCCGGCCGTGGTCTGTTCAGGAGGAACAACCACGGGTCCGGGGGAATTGTGAGGTCAAAAATCCTCTGAATCCAATATCTAATTTCTTCCCATATTGGTGAGATTCGAGGGCATGACCACAGCATGTGTAACAGGTCGGCCGATTCTCCACACTGTTTTGGACACAGCAGGGAGTATCCTGGTACAAACCTTGATAATTTTAGTGGGGTGAGATACCATCTCATCAATACTTTATATGCATTCTCCTTCAAAGTTGTACAGATTGAGCTCTTAGCTGCAACTTCCAGTATGGCCGACCAGTCATCCTCCTTCACTTCCTCTCCTAGGTCTGTTTCCCATCTAACTCTATACGTCAGTTTTTGCTGTTGTTGTACGCTCCCAGAACCGACCACCTCCTCATACATCTGCGATGTAAGTCCCCGTGTGTCTGTTTCTGTCAGACAGAGCTTTTCAAATGTAGTAAGGGAGGGTAAGGGGAATTTTTGTTAAAGTACGCTCTGATCTGGAGGTATCGGAAAAATTCGGAGTGTGGGATATTTTTATCTGATCTGTTCAAATGATTTGATTTTGTTTTGTCTACCTTCCAGATCTCTTAACCTAAGATATCCAAATTTTCTCCAGTTAGCTGCTGCGCCTTCTGTTAGACCTGGCGTAAAGTCGGGGTTGCCCCATAACGGGGACATCAGTGAGTGTTTAGAGGTTAATGCATGTTTAAATTTGGCGGCCTCCCAAACCGACAGCACGTTAGCCATTGAGAAAAGCGGGCCGGTCAGCCAACTTAACAGCTGTTTTAGGTAGCCAAAGCAGATTGTTTAACTCCAATGGGGAGCAAACCGTTTTTTCCAGATCTACCCATCTTTTCAATGCTGGGTTAGTCTGCCATTGTGTGAGTTGACACAATTGTGCTGCTTTATAGTAAGATAACAGGCAAGGTACCGCTAGGCCACCCATCCGGGTGGTTCTTTTCATAATTGTCTTGTTTACTCTCGTTTTTTTCCCTCCCCAAATGAAGTTGGAGATTTCAGACTGAATTGAGAGTATTTCCTTCAGTCTCAGTGGCACTGGTAATGTCTGAAAGAGATATAGGATATGGGGGAGGATATTCATCTTTACACTATGTATCCTACCTATCCAGGAGATCCTGTGGGGCATCCACTTTCTTAGGTCCTCTTTCAATGTACGAATCAATTTGGGGTAATTTGCATCATAGATGCCCTTGTAATCCTTAGTGATGTGGACTCCTAGGTATTTGAGATTTTTTTGTTGCCAATTGAAATTGAAGTTCAGACTCAATAATTTTTCAGTTTCTTTTGGGAGGCTTATATTTAGGGCCTCAGATTTGCTTTGATTTATTTTGAATCCAGATATTCTATTAAATTTTTCTAACAGATCAAATAGTTTCGGCAGAGAGGTAAGGGGTTTAGAAATCAATAGCAAGATATCGTCAGCATACAGGGCAACCTTATGGGATTGCGAATGTAAAGTAATCCCTGAAATATCCGGGTTGTTACGGATCTGTGCCGCTAGAGGTTCCACACACAGGGCGAATAGAAGGGGAGATAATGGGCACCCCTGTCGTGTGCCACTTTTAATTTGGAATGTGTTTGACGTGATGCCCTGGTGTATAACCCTAGCAGCGGGGCCTGAGTATAGCGACATTATCGCGCCACTCACCCGCTCCCCAAAGCCAAAGGCCCCAAGCGTCTGTTTTCAGTATGGCCAGTCAATCCTGTCAAACGCTTTTTCTGCATCCAGACTTAACATCATAACTTGTAATTTCTTGCTATTGGCTATCTCTACCAGATCAACGATTCGTCGGGTGTTGTCCGCAGCTTGTCTATCTTTAATAAAGCCGACTTGATCTGGATGTATAAGTCTGGGCAGGATGTGACTCAATCTATTGGCCAGTAATTTGGCATATATTTTAATATCTGTGTTAATTAGGGAGATTGGTCTATAACTTTTGCAATCCTGCGGATCTTTTCCTGGTTTATAAATCAGTGATATAGACGCCTGGCGCATCCGCTCCGGAAACGGGGCTCCTGCTAAGACCGCATTAAACATTCGGAGCAACCATGGGGCTAGGTTCTTACTGAACTTCTTGTAGTAAAGCCCCGAGAAGCCATCTGGGCCAGGGGCCTTTGAAGGCTTTAGGTCTTTGATGACCTGGGACAGCTCCTCTAATGTGAAATCTGCCCCCAAAACCTCTCTGTCCAGCTCACTTAGTCCTGTCAGGTTTGAGCTTGCTAGAAAATCTTCTATAGCTCTTGTGGTTTTAGAATTATGTGCCACTTTCTCCCCATTATATAAGTTTTCATAAAATTGTTTAAATTCCTCGACTATGTTTTTTGTGTTGGCTGTGGTGGCTCCGGTCTTTAAACGGATCGCATGTATATTATAGTTTGACTGTCTAGTTTTTAATTTGCGTGCTACTGCACCGACACACTTTATACGAGCAAATACCCGGTATGTACCTGGCAGATACCTGGAATGCGCCGCTCCTCACCTCTGACAAGCCCCGTTGCGTTTGCCTTCCCAGCCTGGGTTCATGCCTGGCTGATGGGCGGCTGATCTGTTAAATGATAATGATTAGGATTTAATAGGCTGCAATGCTTCGCGTGTCTACCAGATGGCATAAATTCATGAATTGTAATGCAGTATATATATATATACTGTGCAGTATTGCAGCCAGCGGGAATAAAATGCTTCAATCCCTGCCTGGAAAATAACTCAATGCACTCGGGCAGAAAACAGTCACAAACCTCAATACACCCGGGTATACCCGAATTCGTGGGACTAGCCGAGCTCGAATAAAGTGTGTCGCCAGTGTAGCATGGTATCTGGCCTGTTTGCCTTTTCATAGTATTTCCTCTTTGACCAACTCAGGGATTTGTCTGCCTGAGAGGCCATCAGTAGATTGAGTTCAATTTTGGTATTCTTTATCTCCGTTAGAAACTGGGGGTCAGTTCTTTATTTGTGCCTTGTCATAAGGGTGTGTAATTTGGTTTGGAGCGCCACAATCTTAATGTTTCTCTCTCTCTTCCTTCTGGCTGCTATTCCAATTAGTTTGCCCCTTATGGTTGCCTTATGGGCCTCCCATAGAGTGGAATGAGAACCCACCGAACCATAATTTATAGTAAAGAATTGGTTAATCTCCTCACCTACAGAGTCACAAATGTCTGGGATTTTTAAGAGTGACTCATTAAGCTTCCAGTTTGCGCCCGGCCTATCAGAACTAATTTGGTTGCACCTCAGCTCTATCGGTGCATGGTCAGACCATGAAATGTCATGGATCACTGCGTGGGAGACCAAAGGGACCAGTCTGCTAGAGATGAAGAAGTAGTCGATTCTGCTATATGTGTCATGGGGATGGGAGTAGAAAGTATAGTTTTTCTCCGTGGGGTGGAGTTCCCTCCATATATCAATAAACTGGGTTTTTTTGAGGCCTGTCTTTAAGGCATCAAATACCTTCCTCTGGCAATTTCTAGCTACGCCAGTCCTGTCTATTTTCAGGTTTATTGTTAGATTAAAGTCTCCTGCTAATATAATATGGCCTTTGGCTACTTGATTTAGTTTCTGAAAAAATTCCCGGAAGATGTCGTGACTTTGCTCGCAAGGAGCGTAGATTGAGGCCAGCGTTATCGGTTGTTCTTGTATTGTCCCTACTACTATCAGGAATCTGCCTTCGCTGTCCTTTCTGAGTGTCTCTAATGTAAAGGGACTCTATTATGGAAGAGAATACCTACCCCTCTTTTTTTTCAGCAGCAGACGCTAGATAAAATTGCGAAAATTGTTTATCTAAATACTTGGGTGAACTGCTGCGGCTGAAATGGGTTTCCTGGATTAGTATAATATCAACCTGTTTCCCTTTATAATCTGTAAATGCTACTTTCCTTTTCGTTGGGCTGTTAAAACCCTTTACGTTGTTAGATATAGTATTTATGGCCATTTACATGGTGCTATATTTGGGCGGCTTCCTATTATGATTCTGTGTTTGTATTTTCTATCCCAATACTGTAGAGCGGTATTTGAGTGTATTCCTATATTCACCAGAGGAGAGAACCATTGCATCCCACCATCGGAGGGGTCCCGCGCCCCGGGGAGAGAAGGCAGGGGGCGAGGGGGTAGGGAAGGTACGAAAAAGTGCAAAAAAGAAAAAGTAAAAGGCATAGAGCCGTGTCTGGACCTAACCAGAGTCGGCTCTCCTGCCCCACGTACTGGGCAGCCACCTGGCACCTTTTTAAGGGGCGACCAAGTATTCTTGGGGCTGTCCTCTGTAGGGCTAAACGGCTCCCATGGACTAACTCCATGAGACACCTCTTGAGGCGCCGGCGAACTACCAGAGTTAGTTCATACCGGCAGTCTTCACTAAGTGGAGTGAAATGAACTGTGGCACAGTATCCATATAATGCAACTCAACAAACGGAATTAACTTTAACTTAACTTTAGCTCAGCAGCTGCGTCCGGATGCCCGGAGATCCCCGCCGACCGAAGAACGTTCCTCCCTCTTTTGTTGCTTCACCTCTCCTCCTTTTGAACCCATATTATATTGGTATGTTTTAAAAAAAAAAAAATTTATTCCCCTATGCGTTGTTGAAATCTGCTACTAAGGGCTATCTTGGGCTTTATGTGTGTATGTGGTGGGTGGTGTTGTCAGCCTGTGTGATCTCTGGCTTTGTTACCTCCCAGCAAGACTTATGTATCATCCCTCTGCGGCCCTTGTTGGTGAATTCAGGGTTAGATAGAGGTCTGTGCTTTTGCCGGTCAGAGGTGTGCAAGGCCAGGGTCTCATCGCGGGCATCTCCGAGCATCCAGATCCGCTTTCAGCCGCCTGCTGAAATGACAAAGTGACAATGTGACATAACATAACTTATCTACCTAACATACATAGAATTGAGCAGTATGACAAAGCTTGATATAAACAAGACCAATATTGTAACGCAGTTCCCTCCTCCCCCCCCCCCACCCACTGGAATCCCTTTGATACCTACTTCTCTAATTCTTCTATATCTACCTAACGGGTCTGTGCTAACTTCCCTGCCTTCCTTTCAAGTACGTGTAACCAAATTGCCCTCTGCTCTCTCCTAAGCCATACCTGCTTGGTAAAGGGCCTATTAGCCGTTCCCCGTAATCTCCTAGGGGAACCTGATGACCGGGTCTGCTGACACAAACTTCTGGCTACTCTAATCAAAGATCCTATGTCTGTGGTGGTCCCCCTGCTATCTGGGTCTGCGTACTCAACTCTAGGAACCTGCAAGTGGCTCCCTTCCCCGTGTACCCCTCCCTCCCTGACTCAGGGGCCTGCTCTATTCGATCCCTCATCCCTCGGTGCTCCCCTCTTCTCCACACGGGACGTGCAATATGCAGACAACTCCAATCTCTCCTCCCCCGGGATTCTTATAACTAGCGATGGGGCCGCGCCTCCCCCTCCCCAGTCTGATCCCGTAAACCTCCTCTTCCCCAGGGATGTACTGTCCCAAAATCTGCCGTCCCGGAGGTTCTCGGCTCCCAGGGAGTCCTGTGATCGAGAGGGAGGGCCCGACTGGCGGAACTCCAGCGTCGCCTTGCTGGGCTGTCATCAGCTCTGTGGCGCCTCCTCCTCTCCGTTTGCGCCCGGAGCCTGGGTTCCCGCCACTGACATCCTCGGAGATGGCTGCTGTCCTCTGCTGCCTGCAGTTCCCGAAAGTGACCACCAGGAGGGGGGGGGGGGCGATGCGCTATCCTCTATGGTCGGCCATGTTTTCTGTGAGTGGGAAATGGGGTAATGTCTCCTTTAACTGCTCAATTGGTCTTGATTGAAGGTGTTTAGCTCGGTTCTTTACTTGTTTTCGGCTGCAGGGGCTCCCACTCTGCTCCAGGACGTCTCCAGCGCTGGATCAGTCTCCGATTCAAGGTGAGGAAGTTGAGATGGACCGGGGCTAGGGTTTTTTTGCTGGAGACTCAGTTTTTTGAGGAAAGCGTCTCCATCTTCTGCTCTCTTCAGGGTATGTGCGACCCCATTCTTGATCACCAGGAGGGCGAACGGGAACAGCCAGCTGTACTTTATACCCTTGTCCTGTAGGATCCTGGTGATCGGACCCAGATTTATGCGTCTGGAGAGGGTAGCAGGTGAAAGGTCTTGATATATCTGGAGTTTGATTCCTTCAAACTCCATAGCTCTCGCCTCCCTGGCTATCTGGCAGATGGAGTCTTTGATTCTGTAGAAGTCGAAACGAACGATAATATCGCGTGGGGGGTCTCCCGCCTGTGGCTTGGACCGCAAAGCTCTATGGCACCTATCAAGGTGCAAGTCCTGTGCCGTTTTATCAGGAAGCAGGTGCTCCAGCCACTTCTGCACAAAGTCCTCTGGATCGCTGACGGCTTCTGGGACCCCCCTGATGCGTACATTGTTTCGACGATCCCGATTCTCAGCATCTTCCTGCTTATCTGAGATATCTCTTATCTTTTCCTCCAGCCGGGTCACTGCTTTGTTGGTCTGTTGTAGAGCCCTTGTGTTGTCGTCCATTTTATTTTCCAAGGCTCCGGTCCGTTCCCCCAGCCCGACTAAGTCCCTTCTCAGGTCCCAAAGCTCTCTGCTGAAGAATTGTTTCATTTCCCCGCAAAATTCGCAGAGGTCTTTTCTGGTGACTAATTCTAGATCGTCCGGTCTCAGTGCAGGCCTCTCGCTGTCGGAGTCTGACTGCATATTTAGCGCGGGTAAGTCGGAGCCGCTTGCTACCGCCAAGGTATTTTTGTTAAAATAAGCAGTGACCGAGGGGTCCTTTGCTTGGACTTGGCCCTGGTTGGCATCCCTGAGTGTTCCGATCAATGAATCTGGCTGTGGGAGGGTTATAAAATCACTTTGTGTGCCACCTTTATTCAATATTTTTGCCGGTGTGAAAGGAGCTAGTACACTAGGCTTCCATTCACTCTGGCTTTGCGCATGCGCCTCTAATGTCTGTATTTTTTAATTAAAAATGTTTTTAATTGCAAACCACAAATCTCACTTGGCCATCATGTGAGAAAATGCAATCACCACAGAAAGACCTGATGTCTTACATTTACATTGGAAGAAACATATCCACTCTCTCCTCTACCCCATGTCACGTTTAACTATGTGCCCAGTAAAGGGAGAAAAAAATATGCCAGCTCCTCTTCACTTCCAAAGATTCATGAAAATCCCTATGTCTGCAGACATTCCTCAATGAAGCCTGTGCCTCTGTGACTGACATGAGGTGCTGCCAGCTGCCTGGTTGCCTTTCAAGGGTTCATTCCCTCCTAATTCCAGCTACTGTACATCCGGGGCTCACTGTTACCATGCAGTCAGTCACTGTTACCATGCAGTGTCTGTTACCATGCAGTGTCTGTTACCACGCAATCACTGTTACAACCCAGGTTAGACACCGCAGTGAATCAGTGCACCTGGTCAGTACGAAGCACTCGGAGCGCATTTTAGATCCCGGGACACTGTTTGATACACAAATAAATAACGTCTTCAAATTGTTTGCTATTCAAAGGGCTATGCGTGACAGGGTGTTGCAGTCCCAGTGCCGTCCTTTTTAGGGGATTTTTTTTTTACATTAACCTGTGCCGCGCAGATCGGCGGGACTTCTGCCCTTCTTAATGATGGCCGGAGCGTGTCCGGCCTCCATGTGCAACTCGCGTCCCATCTCCATGGTAACCGGAATCAACAAACATGGAGGAGAAGGAGGCTGTGGGTAAGAGGGAGACGGGGCGAATAAAAAGAAAGAATAGGGAGGAAGAGAGAATGAAAAGGAAGAGAAAGAGAAAACAAATAATAGGGAGAAAAGGAACGAGTGAGGGGGGGTGTCCGTGTGGACAGGTGATTGCATGCTAGGTTCCCATGCCAGTGTGACTGTTACTGTGTAATATTTCCCCTCTCAGGGTGCAGTGACCTGTGGGATAATAATGCCACCTTCCATACAGTTGAACTCACTGTAATGACCCTTATCACTCCTTATCCAGTGGTTTCCTTTTTTTTGTATTATGAAATTCTGAACTCCAACCCTTTCTAAGGCCCTGATCAGACAGGAAGCTACGCGACGTGCGTGCGCACATTCGGCACTCTTTGACGCTAGTGGATGACAGTAGTCACACTAGAAACTGCTTGTGGTGGCAAACTACAGCGTTGCCGCTGCAACATTTTGCCGCCACAACCCAAATTGAAATTTGGGGCTGCAGTCGTGTCACGTGAGCTGGTTCAGCCAATAAAGGCGTACCATCCCCGTGACGTTTTCGTTATGCCCCCAAACGCCGCAACCCAACTTCGGCAGTTTGAGAACAGATCGCTGGACTGCAGGAGCGCGCAGCGGAGGCACGCACGGACGTAGCAGCCAGTCTGAGCTCGGCCTAATAGCAAGTCTGAGATCAGATGCATTGTAAGGAACCCCAATGCTCTCTAATAACGCGTCTGAGATCAGACGCATTGTAAGGAACCCCAACCCTCTCTAATAGCGCGTCTGAGATCAGATGCATTGTAAGGAACCTCAACCCTCTCTAATAGCGCGTCTGAGATCAGATGCATTGTAAGGAACCCCAACCCTCTCTAAAAACGCGTCTGAGATCAGATGCATTGTAAGGAACCCCAACCCTCTCTAATAGCACGTCTGAGATCAGATGCATTGTAAGGAACCCCAACCCTCTCTAATAGCGCGTCTGAGATCAGATGCATTGTAAGGAACCTCAACCCTCTCTAATAGCGCGTCTGAGATCAGATGCATTGTAAGCAACCCCAACCCTCTCTAATAGCGCGTCTGAGATCAGATGCATTGTAAGGAACCTCAACCCTCTCTAATAGCGCGTCTGAGATCAGATGCATTGTAAGGAACCCCAACCCTCTCTAAAAACGCGTCTGAGATCAGATGCATTGTAAGGAACCCCAACCCTCTCTAATAGCGCGTCTGAGATCAGATGCATTGTAAGGAACCCCAATCCTCTCTAATAACGCGTCTGAGATCAGATGCATTGTAAAGAACCTCAACCCTCTCTAATAGCGCGTCTGAGATCAGATGCATTGTAAGGAACCCCAACCCTCTCTAATAGCGCGTCTGAGATCAGATGCATTGTAAGGAACCTCAACCCTCTCTAATAGCGCGTCTGAGATCAGATGCATTGTAAGGAACCCCAACCCTCTCTAATAGCGCGTCTGAGATCAGATGCATTGTAAATTCTTCTATATTTGGTACAGTTTTCAAATGACCTGAAAATTGCTGGGAACCTTTTAGGGACGCATGGGAACCCAAAAGCTCCTAGGACACTGGTTGAAAAACACTGCCCTTATCAGATGGACCTCTTACAACGTTCAGTATCACCAGGTGCATCTAGTGCCCAAAAAGGAGTTTTAGAGAGTTGCAAAATGAGAATATTATAAAATATGATCTATTTATCCAGCTATACATACTTAGGTCGGTATTAGTGTTATATAGCTATTTTTTCGTTTTTTAGATTTTTATTTTAACTCATTCAGAATCATTAGTTAGCAAATCCACAGCTATTATACTTTTTTTTTTTTTTTTTTTTTAAAGTAAGTATCGTTGTACATAGCTTAAAATAGCCTATTGTATGGTAACATTAACTAAAGAAATAAAAAAAAAAAAAGAAGGATCCCTGTATTTTACCTTTAAAAATCCCGGGCACCCTCTCATGCACATCAGCACATTTTTGTGATTAACTAAAGTGCGAGTTAGATCTTATTTGGAAAAGAGCGACCCTGTGCCCTGAAGCTGATGTGCAAATTGGGGAGATCCTGGCTTCCATAGAGTGTGTAGTGTATGTTGACAGCTTGTGTGAGCATGATGAATATGAGGTTTACAGCATCGCAGATTTGGCTATTTTGGGAGCTGTGCATCTATTTTTCCCATAGGACTTGAGAGAGCGGCAGGGTTGCCACCACTCTGGGTTTGACCCGGAGACTACGGGTTTTGGCCACATATCTCCGGGCTATGGGTTTACCTTGTAAACCTCCAGGTGGCGGAATGCAGCGCTTACCTTCAGAGGCTTTATCTCCCCGCATCCTCGGCGTCCTACCAGCAATCAACCCATGCAACTCTTGTCAATATGACTGCGTGGCATCAAATTGCGCTGCGTTGCCATGACAATGGGAATGCTATGTGATATCACAGCGTCACGCGCCGCCAGATTGCTGTGGCAACGTGACGCCTCAGCGCCATAAGGTGTCCCGTTGTCATGGCAACGTGGCGCCATTTGACGCCACCCAGTCATATTGACGGGAGTTGCAGGGGAAAATGGCGGGAGGGTGCCAGAGGATGCCGAGAGATACTGCCCCGGAAGGTAAGAGCTAAATTTAAAAAAAATAATAATCCGGGTTAGCCTTCAGTAGAAGGTGGCAACCCTGGTGGGCAGTCACCCTATTTCTGAAACCTCACTATGGTCCCTCTTCAATATAGTAAGAAGCGAATAACGCACAGTAAACGATGCAGTAACTTTGTTTTAAATAAATGTAGATTACTGTACTGTTTATTTAATTGTGGGTTACGCCACTCCTCCCCGTATTGAATAGGGACCTTAGTGAATCGGCATGTGGCTAGCTATGTGCATCTGCTTGGTGAAATCTGTTAAATTACATGTGTGTTGACATGGAATTCATTGTAAATGTTTAATTTTATTATCAAATAAAAATTCCACTTGTGAGCACATTCATATTTCGGACACGTCTGCAACCTGCCCTTTATCTCTTGGCATACAATGCTTCCACTGCAGAAAGGGATTATGGGTAATGACATGCAAGTGAGCGAAAAGTTTTATTATATCACTTTCGTCGTTTCCCTGTAAATCCTAAAATCCTTTGCATTGGGTGTAATTTCTCTATTGATGTTTCTTAAGCTCTGTGCAAGAACTGTAAAAACAAAACTGACAGTCTGTCCCCATATAATCATGACTCACATGTTCACTCTCACTTTGGCGCCTATCCAACATGGCTTGAAGCAGATTTTTACTTTTCAGGGTTGTTTTTGAGACCCATTTATATCAATAGGGCCCAAAGCCTCCCTGCAAGAAGACAATATTTCACTATAATGGGGCTCACATCTTCTCTAACAGGTAGAAGACAATTCCACAGCCTGTTGAATAGGAATGTTAGGGTGACCTGCTGATTACCAGGGTTGACATTGGCCAGACCTTGTTTTGCATTCCTCTTTGCATATACTGCAGTCACATCTAGAGAATATTTGGTGGAGGATGTAAACCCAAGCCTGGTTTCGCCTATTTTTGACACAACTGACATTTTAGAGACAGCCAGTGACATACAGTTTAAGATGCAGCAGCTTCAAAGGACAAGTTCTCGGCGCCCCACCTTTATCCTCTAACCTTCCTGGATAGGGAATATCTTTGCACCTTGTTTGGAGGATTGCACTGCCCTGTGTTTGCTCCCTTGCTCCTAATCCCTTGGCCACACCCAGCTCTAAGGTTAGGGGATGATGTAAGGCTGCGACCCCTTTGGCGCTGACCACGCTCATGCTTGATAGCCGTGACGTCACCAGCTCCCCAAGCATGAGCACTGGGTGTCCGCGCTATTTCGCTAGCGCGCGGAGGGGGTTGGGGGGCGTTGCAGGCAAGCTGAGCGCGCTTAAAAATCTCTTCTTTTTTTGTTTTGTTTATCTAAGCGCCAAGCGTGGGTGAGCGCGCACCGCATGAGCGGGGACTTGCAGATATACATTTATGTAATTAAAAGCAGCAAGCCCCGCGCTGTCAGCGCGGTCAGCGCCAGCGGTGCCGCAGCCTAAGAGTGTGGCATTTATTTTAAGATGTAGATACAGTGTATGTTGCTGTACCTTTAAGGGGTCCAATATTATTGTTCTTCATTGATGGAAATATAGTGGACAGAACTTTCACAACCACACATGGCTCTTCTTCAATTGTATAAACAGGTCTTTCAATCAAAAGACGTGAGGTTTGAAAGCTCTCCGAATCGACATTTCCCAGGACCAATACATACTGTTACTAGAACGGTGAACTTAATTTTGAATTGTCTTTGATTTAAAAACACATTTAATGTAAATAAACGTTTAATCTAAGTAACTCCCAAATTAGTAGTTTTTATGAAACTGATGCCTTTTTCCTTATTAAATGTATTATTGTTATAATTATTTTAATATTGTTTTGTTATTGCTCAAGGCTAGTGCATAGTGTCTAAAATTGTCAAAGACTGCCACCTTAAAAGGGTTAAGGGTACCATTCGGTTTTTCTTTTACATCCCTTGTTAATTTAGCAGGTATTTAGTGACATGGGACATTTTAACCTGTTAGTTACTGGTTATTGGTGCTCATACAAGAAATCATGAATAGCGTTAAGAACATGTGACTTTGGATGATCCCTCTACATTGTAAGCTCTCACAAGCAGGATCCTCATTACCTCTCTGTATCTGTTTGCGCTTGTTTATTCTTGTTCTTATGGATTATTGTTCTCGTACGTCATTCTGTTTATGTCATATACATAACTCTGTACCCCCATTGTACCTTGCTGCGGAATTTGTTAGTGCTTTACAAATAAACGATGATACTAATAATAATGATGATCCTCCATTTCTGATTAGGTTTACTGTAGACCACGCAGGACCATCACATTGAAATTATTTAACTTCACAACTAGCCTGATGATGCACAAAACTACAAATGGATCTCCAATGGTCAGTTTAGTAGGATGATCCACTCATCAAGCTCCGTTCTTGCCTTGAATAGGAATTCATGTCTGTTCAGGTGTGTTAACCTGTAATGGAGCTTGATGACTAACCCCTAAAGAGTTACTATACTATGGTCGGTTTTCTTCACAACCTTTTTTTGCGAGCATGCGACTAAGTAGTAGAGTCAAATGGCATTATCCTTGTAATGTGTTGTACTTACTAAACGGCTTATTTTGCATCCATATGAGATGTAAACTATTACAGTATCTGTCAGGGAAGTGATTTTCACCCTCGCACTGATTATTGTATGAATGAATTGTCTTTTACAGAAGCAGTTGTCACAGATTTACAGAAAAAAGTCACAGAAGCTTTTGACGTTTTTGACCATGAAGGCAACAAAACCGTAGATGTCAGGTGAGGATGTTATGTCCTTTTTTTTTTTAAATGTAATTTTTTTTATTTATTCACTGTCAGCACGTCAGAAAAACAACATACAGAAGCATTAGGGAATAGATGGACATTGGAGTAGAAATATAATGTGACTGAGCCAGTTATCCAGGTGAAATGACATTTTAGCATATATTGAATAGACTCAAGTTGCACAGCGAATCTGTTGTAGAGATTAAGAGAAAAAGAGAATTACGCCTTATTAAATTAAACCCTTTTAATCAAAGGTCAGCCTAAAATTATGTTTGTTTGAGTTTAATTGGTAAACAATTGTTTGGAGGTCTATGATTCCCCCCCCCCCTCCCTATTTCCAAGCTCACCCTGCCCACCTTTAAATAGAAAGTCTTGAGAATCAGCGGTGAATGACCAGTCTAGTATGACTTCTTCCTCATATTAGAGAGGTAAAGAGATGGTGTTAGGATTTGCAGAAAAGAGGGGGCAACTTGTCTGCAAGCTTACAAATGCTTAGGCTAAAGAATTTAACTAAGTGACCCTCACTTATGAGAGAAGAACAGATAAGTATTTAGCTATATGATTTGTCATGTTGGATGTAGCATGTTGGAGGTTCTCTGTCTTGTATATACTGTGATGCCCACACCACGTTGCAGTCTCTTTTATCCCAATTTAAGGCCGGTAATACTGTATTTTCTATGTAGGGGTTTATTTACATCATTAAATCATATAGCAACAGGCCCACCGTCCCTTTAAGAAAAAACAAATAATAGAAAATAAACATCTATTCCCTTTAGGGAAAGCTTACTACACCGTAGCTTTCGCCCTCACTAATTGGATGGCCAGCTATGCTGGTTCCCACCCTCAAAACATGCCATGGCATATGCAACTATCTACACAGTCTTTGCACACGGCAATAATAAAGGGTTTTTGCTTATCTGTTTGTAAGTCCTTTGGAGCAGACATCCCTGCTTCAACACAGTCTTGTCATCCTTTCTTCCTAGGGAAACTCAGGCCCACGTTAAGCCCAGAGAAACTCCTCTGTAGGTCGTCTGTAACCAGCTTCCGCAGCTGGGGAGCACTTCTATCTCCACCCCTTCTCTGAGAAAACAGTCTCTCAGCATAGCAGCTATCAGTCTGTCTTTTAAACCATTTCATTGTTCACTCAAGGAGTCTGATTAACTCCATTAGTTAACAGCTGCTGCTGGCTTCTCTTTGAGGAATTAACTCTCTGTGGACTGGAAAGCACACTTACTGCACTGTTCCAGCCCCTAGAGGACAGTGATGGTATCACAATACATTGTCACATACCCAGTAGCACTCCTTTTTGACATAAATCTGTATGGTGAGGTGTGTCTGGGTTTGAGTTTACAGATGTTGTTTTTTAATCAAAGTAATGTTTAGAGTTTGAAATATGACAATGTCTATAAAACATCTCTGTGAACAGTTTATCAAGCCCAGCATGGCTCCCAAGTTGATTCTTTTAACCCTTTCAGTGCCAGAGGGTCGTGCACTTCCTGATCACACTATTTGGGGCAATCACGTGATCAGTTCTGAGTTCTGACCTTGAGGCCATATGTGACAAGGAGGGGCAGCCCCCCGACCCCCCCCTTTTTCAGTGTTATAAGCACTATGGACAGCTGTTCGCATACAGCCCTTAAATAACGAACAAAGGGCAATGTCGTACAGTGCACGTCATAAGGGCCCCTGAAGTGGCACTCTTTGTGACGTACACCGTACATCATTAGGGCACCGGAGGTGTTGAAGGCATTTTGAACATCAAGGTGGTTTATTCATTAAAGTGCATTAGTGCAGATCAAGGTGTTATCTCACAGAAACTTCCATTAACGTCAAAGAGAATTTCCGTTCGATCGCAATTATCGCAGTTTTATTATTAACCCCTTTAAGGGGTAAACGCTATATAGTCTGAAGCGAAGACATTCTCGTCCGAAAATCCATATACACTTCAATGAGGATTTTTTGGCAAGGTCCGAACGGCCACTTCAGACTACAGTATATATATTTTTTATAACTCAGAGTTTATTGACTTTCCTAATAAACAAAGGGAGGGGTACAAAAAGAAGGTTTTGGTTAGAAGGGATGGGATGAATGTATTACAGTAATATAGCAATAGCAAATCCCATATTGTGGCCTTTACCGACAACTGAGAGAGGGAAGAGGGTTCTTCTAGTTTCTGGCTATAACGCATCAGGTTGCCAGCAGGATCTGAGCTGCTAATCTACTCTCCCTATTCCGGAGGCCTGGAATAGGTTGACTCAGCAGCATCACATGGGACTACCTGGAATCACCTTGCCCAAACATCCTCCTTTATAGGGGCATTAACCAGGGGCACAACCACCAAGCAAGGGAGATCATTACCTGTCTGGCCACACTTCCTCCAACACAGGATGGAGGTTGTTGGAAACATCCTTTGGAGTCTGACAGGAGTGAAATAACATTGGTATATCAGTTTATAAGCATTGTCTTCTAATGTCGTGGAAATAGAGGAAGACTATGTAGAGTTTACCCCTAAATGTCTCTTCTTATATTTGTCAAACTATTAGAACCTAACATTACACTCCTTTGCAGAATAATCATATAGAAAAAGTGGGGGTGTTATGGACTAAATATTACAAAAGTCATCATAATAGGAGGTATTAAAAAACAACAATACAAACCGGCGCCTACAGAGTCCCATATAGGAAAAAAGTTCAGTCCAATGGTAAAGAAGTGTCCAGAAATATCCAATCTTGCACTTCACGCTCCACAGCAAAATGTTACAAGAAGCATGTGATGCAAAGAGAGAGAAAAGAGAGAAAAATCATAGTGCAACAATGCTACAGTATAAACACATAAGACAAACAGGACAAGACAATACTAGACAAACACAAGCAAGGCTGACAAATAATACAAGAGTTAATTTAATACACAAAAAATATAAAATTAACAAGGCAGATGACGGATCCGGTGGTAAAACCGGAATCCTACTTACAGGACGTTCGTTTAATACAGACAGAGGTATATGGTGAGTGATGCACGGCCGCGGCGTCTGATGGATGCGTGGCGTCCAGGAGTTGCTCCAAACACTGTCCCTAGCTCCGCAACCGGATGTGCGTCACTGGGGGTGGGTCTCAGGCTCTCCAAACGCTGTCTGCCACTCCGTGGCCGGAAATACGTCACCGAGGGCGGGTCAAAATGCCAAAACCCCCTTCTCCTACTGCTGTACCTCGATCACTCCTGTGGGTACTCTGCCTTAGTCCAAATAAACTCTCACAAACTGCCCAACGCGTTTCGTGCGCAGTTTGAAGGGATGGGATGAACGCGTTGGGCAGTTTGTGAGAGTTTATTTGGACTAAGGCAGAGTACCCACAGGAGTGATCGAGGTACAGCAGTAGGAGAAGGGGGTTTTGGCATTTTGACCCGCTCCCGGTGACGTATTTCCGGCCACGGAGTGGCAGACAGCGTTTGGAGAGCCTGAGACCCACCCCCAGTGGCGCACATCCGGTTGCGGTGCTAGGGACAGTGTTTGGAGCAACTCCTGGACGCCACGCATCCATCAGACGCCGCGGCCGTGCATCACTCACCATACACCTCTGTCTGTATTAAACGAACGTCCTGTAAGTAGGATTCCGGTTTTACCACCGGATCCGTCATCTGCCTTGTTAATTTTATATTTTTTGTGTATTAAATTAACTCTTGTATTATTTGTCAGCCTTGCTTGTGTTTGTCTAGTATTGTCTTGTCCTGTTTGTCTTATGTGTTTATACTGTAGCATTGTTGCACTATGATTTTTCTCTTTTTTCTCTCTCTTTGCATCACATGCTTCTTGTAACATCTTGCTGTGGAGCGTGAAGTGCAAGATTAGACATTTCTGGACACTTCTTTACCATTGGACTGAACTTTTTTCCTATATGGGACTCTGTAGGCGCCGGTTTGTATTGTTGTTTTTTGCTTTGTACTAACTGTGTTTTGGGTTAGTTTCACTCGGCAGCCTAGCCTTACATTATTAAGGTATTGTGTGTAAGGTCACACACATTTTTTTTATCACCTTATATGTTTATATACACTGTTTATTATAGTATTAACAATTAAATGAGAGTGTGACAAAGTCACAAAGTCACCCACAGAAAGTACATTTGTGGTGCACACCACATTAATATTATATTTATATTTTATACAGTGATGATATAATGTGAAAAAACCATAAGTGATAAAAGTGACAAAAATAAAAATACAATTAAAAATCCCACGTGGTGCTAACTGATTGGTCACAAGGTAAGTAAATCAATATACTCCAAGGCACTCAAGTTGCAACACAAACACTCAAAAAAGTAGCCACATGATACTTAGCTACAGTGCTGTCAGTCTCAGCCTCAGCCCTCCAGGAACGACACCGCGGCTGAATGAGTCTCAGCAGTGACTGAATCAGACGCACCACGTGTTGTGACGTCACCGCGTCACTATGCCCACGCCCTACGCGTTTCTCTCCAGGTGGAGCTTCGTCAGGGGCAAGTGTTGCAACTTGAGTGCTCCATGCACTACATGTGTTAATTGTATCACTAGAAATAGGTTTTCCCGAGTACAACTTGCCAGCGATGTTAGAGCTGGGCTGTTACTAGTAACGGCTTTCATATGTTAGGTTAGCAACAGGGACTTCCCATTGATTCACTCTTATGTATGTGTTAGTGTGCTGCGGCCTGCTGCTTGCCTTCTGTGAATACACACATGGTTACTAGATTGGGTTAAGAAGTCAGATGAATTGTGTATCCTGACATGTATACAGGTCTCAGCGTTCCAGATCTATTAGATCGTCTGGATAAAACTTCACTAATTTATGGCTGTCTATATTAATCATAGCCTTGGAGTATATTGATTTACTTGCCTTGTGACCAATCAGTTAGCACCACGTGGGATTTTTAATTGTATTTTTATTTTTGTCACTTTTATCACTTATGGTTTTTTCACATTATGTCATCACTGTATAAAATATAAATATAATATTAATGTGGTGTGCACCACAAATGTACTTTCTGTGGGTGACTTTGTGACTTTGTCACACTCTCATTCAATTGTTAATACTATTAACTTCAAGTACATAGGCAGCACCCATTTGTGTCAAAACTATGACACCTGTGAATCAAATATAATTGTTAAAATTTTGATATTGTTGATTAAGTGAGAGGTGTGGTTCCTCTCCTGCATTGTTTATTATATATTCACAGCCTTTTAGCGCTATATACACCATTCTTTTTTTCCTATAATAGGAGGTATTATTATTACAGATGTTATTACATTGTACAATTACAAATTCTCATGGCCATCATTGTTTTTTCCCCATTTGCCTGTGATTTCTTGTGTTTGACACTGGCACAATGGAGAAAATAATCTTAAACTGATAAACTGATAATTGATATATAGCTATCAAATCTGAACTATTAAAAGAGGCAATCCAAGCCTGCTGCTTTTTTTGCACAGTTGCAGTTCCTCCTAATTTTTTATTTTTTTTTATCACCGGGGGGGGGGGGGGGGGGGGGGTTCTCCTTGAGACAAATGTCGCTATTTTCAGCTCTGAGGACCCCTTAGTTCCCGAGATACTTACCGGTGAAGTTACCGGGTTTAAATCTTACTTAGAGGAAACAAGATGGCTGGCAAATTTCAGGCCAATAGGAAGCTGCAACATGATCATCTATTGGATGGTAATAAGTAATACACGTAGCTTCACCAGTATGTATCTCTGGAACCAGGGGTCCCCAGAACTGAAAATAACGAGGTTCCGCTCGGGAGAACTCACCGGTTTGCCGTTACTGTTTAAATAAATAGCCACTAGTGCTTTAGTTGATCGCTGCAATGTCCCTGAAACTAGTGCTGGAGACTGATCCTTATTCAAAGTCAGTGTATGTACAGTGGCGAGAAAAAGTTTGTGAACCACTTAGGATTTTCACATATTTGAAACCTAAAATGTTATTAGATCTTATTCTAAGTCCTAATAATAGATAAAGATAACCTGATCAAACAAATGACACAAAAACTACAATTTTCAGCATTTATTTCACCACAAATTATTCAATATTCATGTGGGGAAAAATATGTGAACCTTGAGATGCAGTACCTGGTGGCACTCCTTAGAGCAGGGGTGAGCAAACTTTTTATGCCGAGCCCCCCTTTTCATCCATGAAATTTCTCGGGCCCCCCCTGCCTGATGTAATCAAAATCACATGACGTCAGCGCACGTGAGCTGGTTCAGCCATTGAGGGCGAACCAGCTTTGTAACGCCCCCGCCACGCGTCTACAAAAAAAGTATTTATAGCACAAATTACATAACTTAAAAATAAATATTATAATATTTGTCTAATAGCGTTCCCATTTCTGCTGTATTATTAATCTCTCTCTTCCCGCCACATTAGAACACCTCAGGACCTCTCTAACCTCTTCCAGTCTCTCCCTGTATTTCTCACTCCCCCTCCAGTCCCTCTCTATTCCTCCCCTCAGTGTCTCCCCCTCCCCCCCCCACTCTCTTTCCCTCCCCCCAGTGTGTGTCTCTTTCTCCCTCCCCCCATTGTCTCTCACTCTCTCCCCTCTTCCAGTCTCACACTCCTCTTCCAGTCTCTCCAACTCCCTGTATTTCTCACTCCCCCTCCAGTCCCTCTCTATCCCTCCCCTCAGTGTCTCCCCCCACTCTGTTTCCCTCCCCCTGTGTGTCTCTCTCTCTTTCTCCCTCTCCCTAGTGTCCCCCTCCCTCCATTGTCTCTCACTCTCCTTCCAGCCATTGCCTCTCCCTCCCCCCAGTGTCTCTCTTGCACTCTCCAACCAGCTATTGTTTCTCCCTCCACCCGGTGTCTCTCTCACACTCTCCCTCCAGCCATTGTGTGTCTCTCTCCCTCCTGCCAGTGTCTCCCTCCCTCCCACCAATGTCTCTCTCATCCCCATCCCCATGTAGCTCTTTCAGCCCCCCCTCCCCATGTCACACTCTCACCCCCCTCATGTCACTCACACCCTCCCCATGCCTCAGTCTCACACTCACTCCCCCATGTCCCAGTCTCACTCCCCCCATGTCCCAGTCTCACTCCCCCCCCATGTCCCAGTCTCACTCCCCCCCATATCCCAGTCTCACTCCCCCCCATGTCCCAGTCTCACTCCCCCCCATGTCCCAGTCTCACTCCCCCCCATGTCCCAGTCTCACTCCCCCATGTCCCAGTCTCACCCCCCCATGTCCCAGTCTCACTCCCCCCCATGTCCCAGTCTCACTCCCCCCCATGTCCCAGTCTCACTCCCCCCCATGTCCCAGTCTCACTCCCCCCCCATGTCCCAGTCTCACTCCCCCCCATGTGCCAGTCTCACTCCCCCCCATGTGCCAGTCTCACTCCCCCCCATGTGCCAGTCTCACTCCCCCCCATGTGCCAGTCTCACTCCCCCCCATGTGCCAGTCTCACTCCCCCCCATGTCCCAGTCTCACTCCCCCCCATGTCCCAGTCTCACTCCCCCATGTCCCAGTCTCACTCCCCCATGTCCCAGTCTCACTCCCCCATGTCCCAGTCTCACTCCCCCATGTCCCAGTCTCACTCCCCCATGTCCCAGTCTCACTCCCCCATGTGCCAGTCTCACTCCCCCATGTGCCAGTCTCACTCACCCCCTCTCCCCATGTCACACGCTGATGCAGGAAGCAACGAGATGCTGCTGTGTACTGTAGCACAGCGGAGCACAGCGCCACCTAATGGCCGAAAGAAAAATTGCAGCTGCAGACGGCTTTTTTCCCTCTGCTCCTGGCAAAATCGCCGCTGCTTCCTGCGCCCCCCCTAAACAATCTTGCGCCCCCCCAGGGGGGCGCGCCCCCCAGTTTGCGCACCGCTGCCTTAGAGTAGCAATGACTTCAACTAAGTGTTTCCTGTAACTGCTGGTCAGTCTCTCACATTGTTTTTGAGAAATTTGGCTCATTCCTCCTTATAGAACTGCTTCAACTCAGTGACATATGAGAGCTTCGTTGCATGGACATCTTGCTTTAGGTCCTGCCACAATATTTCGATGGGGTTTAGGTCCAGACTTTCA
This sequence comes from Ascaphus truei, assembly GCF_040206685.1. Lineage (NCBI taxonomy): Eukaryota > Metazoa > Chordata > Amphibia > Anura > Ascaphidae > Ascaphus > Ascaphus truei. Next base: position 240,057,421 of record NC_134486.1, on the reverse strand, counting down.
CCAGGCTATTCTAAAACGCAGAATTTCTTCTTCTACCGCCATTCTTTGGTAGATCTGCTTGCATGTTTAGGATCATTGTCTTGCTGCATAATCCACTTCCGCCAGACACACTTCCACCACTATGCTTGAAAGTTGGGGTGAGGCTCTTCTGTTCGAACGCAGTGATTGGTTTCCGCCAAACATATGTTTCTCATTGAGGCCAAAAAGTTCTACCTTTTGACTCGTCTGTCCAAAGAACATTGTTCCAGAAGTCTTGTGGATCATCTATTTGCTCTTCGGCAAACTTTAGATGTGAAACAGTGTTCTTTTTAGAGAGCAGTGGTTTCCTCCTGATTTATCCTTCCATGAAAACCATTTTTGTTCAGTCTTTTTCTGATAGTTGAGTCATGAACACTCACATTTAGCCAAGGTGAGTGACTTGCAGATCCTTGGTTGTTACTCTGGGGTTCTTTGTGACTTCCTGGATGATTTGCCGGTTTGTTCATGGAGAGATTTTGGTAGGACGACTATCTGTCTGACAGTGGATTGGTGGAGCACCAAATCCTTAGAAATGTTTTTGTAACCCTTTCTAGACTGATGGGCATCAATAACTGCTTTTCTGAGGTCCACAGAGATTTCTTTTGATTGTGGCATGACGTGTTTCCACACACCTGTATGGTGAAGACCAAACTCACAAAGCATCTGATCTTTATATAGGGTGGGGCCTCACAAACTCACCCTTGCAGATCTACCTAATTATTTAAACACCTGATTTTAATTATCCCCTTTAATTTATCAGATAAAACCAGGGTTTCACTTACTTTTGCACATACACTGGCTCTTAATTGCTCATTGTTTGTTTAAATTATACATAATTTTGTTTAAAAAGACATGGAATTGGATAATATAAACCCTTTAGCATATTTAAGAAAAGACTGGTTTTGATTCAACAAGGTTATCATGGAAAAACTATGGAATTTCCTTAATTATCATTAGGGTTCACAATTTTTCTCGACACTGTATATATGATGTATATGCTAAACGTCTCAAAGTTTACAGCCTCTAATCAATATGCTGCAATATTGTTAATGATTTGTTATCTTGGTATCCATTTTCATCCATGCAATTGTAGCCTAATGTTACGCTGATGAAGAGTAAACAACTTATCAGCAAATTGAATAAGGATTTAAATTTGGTGATTACATTTAAAATCTGACTCAGTACTGACACTGACATGTTTATTTAGCCCACACTGTTTTGTAATTTTGTATTTTACTGACACTGTTTTTGAGAGATGTGTTTGAAAAGAAAATGTAAGAAGCCCAACAGCTATGTTTTCCCTAAATGTCAATTCTTTGAAAAATGTCCACACTTCCAAGTTTTGCTAACTCTTCGTAAATGTTGCTACAATTCATCTTGTCAAGAATCTTCTACATGTACTGACACAAATATTGTGTTTTACAGAGAGATTGGGACAATTATTAGGTCTTTAGGATGTTGCCCAACTGAAGGGGAACTCCATGATATGCTCGCTGAGGTAAGGTGCTTAGAAGTTAAACATAGAAACATACAATTTTATAGCAGATAAAAATCTCAGACCCTATTTGATCCTGGACTTTAATATATTGAAAGGAGAAATTGGCAAAATGATATAGAAATGGCAATGGGTTTATTGAAAGGAAAGCTGGTTGTAATTTGATGTCAAGGGCAGGCTCAGCCCTGGGACAGAACATGAAACACGGGGAACATGAAACACGGGGAACATGAAACACAGACAGATGAGACAGAAACAGAGAGACGGAGACGGAGAGACGGAGAGACGGAGACAGATCTTTTAAATAGCCCTACCAGAAAATATGTTGCAGTACAGACATGGAGATGCTGATGTCCACATTAATTATCCCCAGTGCTCATGTGTTCTTATTAAAAACAGTGGAGTGCGGGGTGTGCCGATGACGTCAACCGGAGTAGAAGGGTAAGAGGAGAGCTCCGGAGACCCTCTTGAATAATCGGAAATATCAGCAGTTTCCCCCCGTCAAAATTTACTCCTATTTGCCTTCCCTAACTCCTGAATATCCAGGCATGTCCAACAAGGCAAAGAACCAACCCGGACAGGGGGTTACGAAGTTCTTTACCCCCGCGAGACAGAGCTCCGACACGGGAGCAAAAAAACAAGATGGCGGCTCGGCGCACGCGGCGCCAAACCCGCGTCGGCTGATAGTGAGAGAATCGGTGAAATTCTTCCCCCGGACGAGGGAATCACTAAAGCTTACTTAGAGGAGCTGCACAGCAAATTATACAGATCCCTGCAGGCTGATCTAAGAGATGCGGTAACCGAGATCAAGCAGGATCTACAGGGCTTGATGGAGAGGACCACAACACTGGAGTGCAAGCTGGAAGAGGCCCTCAAGCATCAGTCAGAAGCAGACGAGGAAATAATCCGGCTGGGCAATGAAATCCACACCTTGAGAGATGGATTAGAGGACCAGGAGAACCGGAACCGCCGGCAGAACATTAGAATCCGCGGTATCCCTGAAGCGGTTCTGCCTGGTCACCTCAAAGAATACCTGGCAGACCTGTTCACAACAATCTGTGGCGACCTACAGCAGAGAGATCTTGAAATAGATAGAGCCCACCGAGCGCTAGGCCCGAGGTTAGAGGATCCTAATCGGTGCCGAGACGTGATAGTTCGCCTACACAGCTACTCGACTAAAGAAAAACTTATTGGAGCCTGCCAGGAGAGAGACTCTATTCAATTCCGCGAGGAAACGCTCCAAGTCTATAACGACTTGTCAAAAATGACCATAAACCGTCGGAAAGAACTGCGCCCCTTGACCCTGGTATTGCGGGACAACGGCATCAAATACAAGTGGGGATTCCCCTTCAAGCTTATCATAAACAACAAGGGGAAATACTTCACAATACGTTACCCTGAAGACATGGACCAGCTAGCGCGAGCCCTTGGCCTGGCCCTCCCGTTGCCCCGGGCCACTGAGTCAAACCGTGTCCGGAACCAAGACAAGGAAGACCTCCCGGTAAGATCATCAGTGAGACTAGCGGGCCAGAGGCAGACGCGGGACAAATAACAAGCCCCCGGACTTACTTACCAGCTGCGATAGCCATCCGGGGACTCCACCACAGTTCAGCTTAGGAGGAGCCGGGACTCAAGGTGCTCTATCCCTGTCAACGGCGCTCCTGATCTGACTGCCGGGGAAACCGACGGTGGAGATCTTCAGAAGCATCCATCCCGCCCCCACCGGACCAGTACACAACCCAACAAGGACAGCCGCCGCGGCCTGACGTCGGAGGACTTCGAGATCTACAAGAGTCCCTGATGCCTGTATTTTTCCAGCTCCTCCTTGCTCTCCCTCCTTCTCCTCGGCTGAGAAAAGGCCATCGTTTTATCTTTGGGGAGCAAGGATGCAACTGCGGAGCCCCCCGAGAGCTGGCGCTTTCAGCCCTTAGCCTGAAAACGAGAAGAGTGGGCCCCTGATCACTCAAAGGACGCTGTTCGCCCCCGAACACTGACCCCCAATGGACACCCGTGGAAGACGTTGCTCCTGCAGGGTCTGTAATGGGGAGTTATGAAAATGTTCCTTTAAAATAGATATTGTTATACTAGTTTAGGTTAAATGGTTTTCCTGGTTATGTAGATTATTGAGTGTTCACATAGGTTAAAGTTAAATACTGTAGATCTCCCTCTCCCCCCCCCTCCCTCCCCCCCCGACCCCTAACTCCCCATCCTGGCCTATACCTTAGCTCCCCCCTTACCTCCCTAGTCAACCCCTGCGCCCCCCTTCTCCTCTCCCTGCCCTGTTAACCCCACCCCGCCCCGTACCTTGCCCTCCCCCCCACTCACAACATGTCCCAATCCCCCTCCGAGCCCCGCAGATGATGCCTCCCTGAGAGCCCGTGAAAGTTGGGTCCTCAGACCAGGAAAACAAATAGAGGGGTTTAGATATATCATCGTTTTAAGACAAACATGGAATTACATCTCTTAAAATAAAAATGGAAAATGTATGATTGTTGCACCACCCTTCCCCCCCCACCCCCCTGCCCTCTCCCTCCCACTCCCCCTCCCCAACTCCCTGACCTATCCCCTCCCAACTTTAAGGTATTGCATACATGTGATAATACGCAGCAATCATCTGTGACATGTGGCACATCCCTCCACTCCCCCTCCCCTTCCCCATACTCTTTCTATGTGTTAGCCTCCACAATGGTTTGGAGTAGCTAAAAAGATATGGTGCACGTTGCTCATAGGAGGTTGGGGAAACATGAGAATGATCCCCTAGCCAAGAACGGTTTCACCATACAACGGGAACTCTCCATTTCAGCTATGTAAAAATGATCTTGAACAATGCTGTTGATGTATACTAAGGATACTGCACCCAAGTCTCTCCCCCCTGCTCCCTTCCCCCCCCCCCTTTTTGTTCTTAGCCTCCCCCTCCCTCCCTCCCCCCTCCCCTCCCTCTCCCCTCCCTCCCTTACTCCTTCCCACTCTCGGGCTCAGACTCCAGAGGCCAACCCAGTCACGTCACCGGTTTTATGCAGGGTGAAACTGAACCCCCTTAGAGTACAGAGACAAACTACACAGTGGGGGGTAAACACATGAAACGAACAAAATAAAAATAAGGTGCAAATCTGTACACGCCCTCCCCACTGGGGAACGACCCACCTCTAAGGTACCCCAATCAGTCATATAAGGTACCTTGGGCTAGACCCAAGGGGAAAAGAGGGTTACGATAATGCTCAAAAACGCAACTATCACTCAACCCAAAGCTATGTAGTTCTGAGCTCAATAGTAATAACTTCATGTGCTGGAAAGACCTAAGGACAGAGTACTGACTGGCTCTCCGACTCCCCCCTCCCCCCCTTTTTTACCCTTCCTCCCTCACTACCCCCTTTACCCCCCGTTCCTTCCACCCCCCACTACACTCCTCCCTCTCTCTTGACCACCCTTTCTCCCCCCTCTCTCCCTCACACCACCCCTTTCGCAGACCAGTACCCCTCTGCCCCTCAAGACAGGAATACCCTGAGCATGAGGCTGGTCCCGAGCTCTGAGGTAAAGGAGTGGACCAGGACTATATAGCTGGATCCAACCCTCCCCCTCCCCCCCTGCACCCTACAAGCCTTACCCCCAGAACTGATAAGACCTATGTGAAACGGACGGGAATATGGATACCCAGAGGGTCTCCACCTCGCCCGGACCTGCCGGAGGTCGTCACCGGACCCACCCCCCAAGGGTCTTAAACCCTAACAGCCGGCCTTTAGCTAAGACCGGACTCCAACCCTTCAGACCTCAATAAGGTCTACTTTCCTTCTCTCTCTATACCCGCTGATACTGTCCCAGCGGGACCCCATCCCCCCCCCTCTCCGTCCTCCCTGGCTAGCCGTCCCTTTGTTTTGGATTGCAAAAGAGTACACTGATCCTCGCAACACCAGACTCGAACCCTATAGAAGTCCAATCCAGACTGTCCCTAGTGGGAAGGGAGAGGTCCTAAAATCCACGAAGAAAAACAGAAATTATGGCTAAGCAAGGGGCAATTAAATTGGTATCCCTGAACATTAAAGGTTTACATAATAATAGGAAAAGGAGACTCGCCCTCCAAGAAATAAAAAAATCGGGCGGCGATATTGTCTTCCTCCAGGTGACGCATTTCACATCTCAGGACCCGCCCGAAACATTTCAAAACGCATATCCGATGAGATACTACTCATCATTTATTAGTAAAAGAAGGGGAGTCGCTATTCTGATTCGTCAGGGCACTCCATTTAATCTAACAAAAATAACAACAGACCCAGAGGGTAGATTCATTGTGGTGTATGGTTCACTTTCGGGACCCCAGGACGTTTGCACTCAATCCAATCCCAAAGATTGGGGAAAAAAATTAAAGATATTATAGCGGAGTTTTCTTTGGTGGACATTTGGAGAGCACAACATCAGGGACAAAGGAATTTCACCTTTTACTCGGCCCCTCACCAGACCTATTCCCGTATAGACTATTTACTTGCAACCAAGAATGTTCTAGAGGCCGCCGCCAACTCGAATATAGGCCCAATTACGTGGTCAGACCATGCACCCATTACCCTGAACCTAACTATCCCATTTGTTAAATTAATCTCGTATAGCTGGAAATTAAATGACTACCTATTAAACCATACTGAGATACAAAAGGAGATCAAAAATCCCTTAAGGACTACTTTAGACTCAACTTAGGTTCGGTCGCATCCCCAGCAATCCTGTGGGCAGCCCATAAAGCGGCAATCCGAGGAAATTTAATCTCAATTGCTTCCCACAGGAAGAAAGTTAAAATTAAGTTACTTAAAGAGCTTACAGACAAAATTATAAAATTGGAGCAGCAGCACAAATCAAACCCCTCTTGGAAAATCTATAAACTGCTGACAACTGCTAGGAATGATTTGAAGGATATTCAATTAGAGAATGTAGAAAAAGCTCTCAAATGGACGGGTCAGAGGTATTATGATAAGGGGAACAAGGCCGACAGACTTCTTGCTAGTAAGTAAGAGGAATACAAAAAAGATCACAAATAACAGCGATCAAAAATAGATCTGGTGAGATATTGTATAACGAGAAAAAAATAGCAGAAGAATTTACTAAATTTTACACTAAACTATATAACTTGAGAACTCGTTCTGCTAACTCCAGCACTGCCGAATTAAAGTCGATTATTGACTATCTAGATGACTGGACTCTACCCTCCCTGACTGAGGAGGAAAATGCCATGCTGAACGCTAAAATATCAATTGAAGAATTGATGGCAGCAGTAAAGGCATCAAAAAATTCTAAAACTCCGGGCCCTCATGGCTTCACAAATGTCTACTACAAGAAATTCCTACCTATACTATCCACCCACTTATTGAGCTTGTTCAATTCATTTCTGGAAGGGAGTCCTATCCCATCATCAATGTCAACAGCTAATCTTGCCATAATACATAAAGAAGGGAAGGACCCAACTCAATGCGCAAGTTATAGACCAATTTCGCTATTGAACAATGACCTTAAATTGTATAGTAAGATATTGGCGAACAGACTGAATCCCATCCTACCTAGACTAATCCACATGGATCAGGTTGGTTTTGTCTCGGGCCACCAGGCCTTGGACAATACCCGTAAAATAATTCATATAATTGATCATGTCCATATGACCGGATCGAAAGCAATGCTCCTGAGCCTGGATGCAGAGAAGGCATTTGATAGAATTGATTGGCTATTCTTGGACCACACACTGAAAAAATTTGGTTTTAAAGACTCATTTTTGGAAGGAGTCTGGGCACTCTACCAGAATCCATCCGCTACGGTCAGACTCCCAGGCGGAAACTCTGGGAGGTTCCACATTAAAAACGGAACACGACAGGGCTGCCCCCTCTCTCCCCTTCTCTTTGCCCTCACGATTGAACCACTAGCGACCAAAATAAGAAATAACACAAATATACAAGGTATCATAATTGGAAAAACAAATTATTACATTTCCCTATTCGCTGATGATATAATTTTAACTTTGACCAAACCCCAAACTTCCCTTCCTAACCTTCAAAAGGAACTGACGGACTTTGGAAAGATATCAGGATACAAAATTAACAGCGACAAGTCTGAAGCTTTAAATCTTAGCCTCTCAGACCCTGAAGTGAAATTACTCAAATTGAATTTTAGCTACAGATGGTGCTCTTTATACATTAAATATATGGGAGTCAATGTATCAAGGCACTATCGAGCTTTGTATCAGGATAACTACCCAGTTCTCTGGGAAAAGATCAAAAAAGACCTAGATCAGTGGGAAGGTTACCAGATTTCATGGATCGGGAGAATGACATCAATTAAGATGAATATACTCCCCAGATTGTTATACTTTTTCCAAACACTCCCGGTCCATATCCCTGGCACTGGTCTGAAAAACATTCAAAATAGGCTGTTTAATTTTATTTGGCAGGGCAAGAGACCCAGAGTCGCAAGATCGGTCCTGTTGGCACCAAGATCAAGGGGGGGCATGGGAGTCCCAGATATATACAAATATTACCTCGCCGCCCAATTAAAATAAGCAGTAATGTGGAACACAGATCCAGCCCATTGCTGCTGGATCAAAATAGAGTCACACTATGCCAGAATGCCTTCTCTGCTAGCCTGCCTTTGGAGCCTAGATAGAGGAGATAGACAATCCCATAACCTTAAACTAAAGGCGACGTTACACACTTGGGACGTCTGGTCAAAATGTAAGATTCGATTTGGGTTGTCCTCTACTAGCTCTCAACTGACGCCTATATTTAACCACCCAAAATTTTCCCCGGGATGCGGATCCAAGCTGTTCGACCATTTAAAAACAGGTGGAATCGGAGCAATTGCGGATCTCTTAAGTCTAGGGAAGCTCCTGAGTTATCAAGACCTTCGGGCTAAATATAATATTAGAGAATTAGACACATTCAAATATCTTCAAATCAGACATTTTATCCTTAAAACATGCCCACTTACGGACTAAGTTTGAGCATTTGTGTAAAGTTAATACCCACCACAAAGGTCTCATCTCGGAAATTTACGATGAGTCTGAGAAATCAGTGGCCCCCCCACACCACGACTACATGCTCAAGTGGGCAGCAGATTTGAATATTACTATAGAAAGAGAGATTTGGGATGAAATTTAGAAGGCAGCCTCGGAAACTTCCATATGCACCACAACTAAGGAGAACATTTATAAAATCTTATATTTCTGGTACCTTACTCCGGTACGGATAAACCAGATCTGGCATCAGATCTATGTTGGAGAGGCTGTGGACATAGAGGGGACATGGCCCACATTTGGTGGACATGTCCGGAAATTGTGAAATACTGGACCAAGGTCCAAAATTTGATAAAAGAGGTCACTGGCCTGGAATTACCTATCGATCCACTGACCTTCCTACTGGCCAGGCCAATGCCTGGAATTGACCGCCCAACTAGGAAATTAATCTCCGTTATCCTCACCGCGGCTAGATGTGAGATAGCGGCCTCCTGGAAGACAATAACCACCCCCGCCAAAAGAACAATCAAAAAGAGGATCAGTGAGGTGATGCTTATGGAGAAGCTGACGACTACATTTAGGCAAAACCTATTTGCATTTTATAAGGTCTGGGAGCCTTGGATACTTTTTGCTAGATGAGAGCGATTCACACAAACTGGTTAGAGACACCGCCCCCCCCAGACAAGGACCACTAGGTTACTTCGAGTTTAAATCCCCAAACCACCTAAACCGAGGTCCAGGCAGCCAGGGTGGACATCCACCACCCACCCCTCTCCTCCCCTACCCCTCCTCCTCTGACTTCCCTCTTTGAAGGCTCTCCCCTTCTACGGCATTTTAGGTTGTCACTCTTTTCCCCCAAATTTTTTAAAATGTTCTTGTATTAGGCTGTACTGTCTGTATGACAAATTATTGTTGTATTACTGCCTAATAAAACCATTTGAAACAAAAAAAAAAACAGTGGAGTGAACTGTTAAAAGTAATTGGCTCACAATACCCCTATTGTTTTTAGAGAGAGGGCACTCAAGACAACAGCCATGAAACGATATGCAACGGATGCTCAGCAGGTTGAAAAATTGCAGATCAACACACTTAGAAAATCAGCACTCACATTGACATGTGAAATGCAGAAACAATGTATATACAGGAATAACGTTTCAGTCCTATACATAGACCATCCTCAAGATGGTGTACACATTGAAAACCTGTACACCTACATGTCTTGTATTATTCTTCAATTTCATGAGTTCCCCAATCACCAACACAGCCACTTTATTTTCATTGGTTACTAGGCAATTAGAAGCCCCACTGTTTGGAGTAAATGTTATTTGGGGTGGGTATAAAGATATGCAATTTCAGTGTCCACCATCTCGAGAAAGGTCCATGAATAGGACCAAAACTTTAATCCTGTCAATAAATGTTTACACGTTATAGTGTGTTTGTTAGTTTACTACACGCTACATTACATTTTACTTTGATTTAATGTATCCCTTTTTACATAAATGTCTCCATTTATAGCCAGTTGCTCATTTTACTACTGTCTGTATCTCTTGGTTGCTACAATCAGATTCCGCTGCTACTTCACACATTTTTCTTCAGGTTTTTATTTTCTTAACATTTTTTATTTTATTTGTAGTTAGATTTTTTTTTTTTTATCTTTGGATCTAATGAGGACATGTCCCTGGCTTCCAATGGTACTCACTACCACTTAACATCATCTAAATCTGACCTCATATGTATGGATCGAATGTTGTTATATTTCTGGTGCATGTAAGTACCTACTAGATCCTCACCACAGATCTTCGCAAAACTTGCTCCTCCGATTTTTAAGAACAATTGAACAGAAAATAGACAGAAATAATCCAAGATAGGAATCGGAGCACAGCTGAAGAAAATGTAGCGTTGCACAGATTGACCGTTTAAAAATGTACTAATTAAAAAACATGCAGACAGATCCTCTAACGCGTTTCACGCACAGGGCGCTTTGTCAAAGAGTGATCTGTCAGGGTGAACAGTGCCTTGATATAGAGAGTACCACCCTGTTGGACCAGTTGATTCTCAGACTTAATGACTAATAAATAGAAAACACCTGAGCAAAACATCAAGTAAAAAATGAGTCTCATACAGCGAGGGATAACAACAAATGACAAAATTGGACATATAAAAACACATAACAAAGACATATCAATAATCTGTAAATGTAACTTAATTTACAGAACTCTATACAACGAAATTATGCAAAACAAAAATAATTATACAAAACATAAATATAACAATGTCACTGTTAAAAATTAACACAAAAATATCCACAAAGCCACAACTACCCCATAGCTTAAATGAATTGTATACGAATTGTGAAAAATAATTACTACTTGGTTACATTTAAATTATATTAGACTACTAAAATTGATCATTTCTAAATCTTTAAATTTTAAGTTGATCAATGTAGTGGTTTGAAAAAGAAAGTACACTCTCTTTGAATTCTATGGTTTTACATATCAGGACATAATTACAATCATCTGTTCCTTAGAAGGTCTTAACATTAAGTAAAAACAACCTCATATTACACCATGTCATGATTTATTTAACAAAAATAAAGCCAAAATGGAGAAGCCATGTGTGAAAAACTAAGTACACCCTTACTGCTTCCATAGGAATTAAGATGCTAAGTAGCAGACAGGTGCTGCTAATCAAATGCCCTTGATTAATTCATCATCAGCAAGTGTGACCACCTCTATAAAAGCCGAAGTTTTAGCAGTTTGCTGGTCTGGAGCATTCAGGTGTGTGCTAACACAATGCCAAGGAGAAAATACATCAGCAATGATCTTAGAGAAGCAATTGTTGCTGCCCATCAATCTGGGAAGGGTTATAAGGCCATTTCCAAACAATTTAAAGTCCATCATTCCACTGTGAGAAAGATTATTCAAAAGTGGAAAACATTCAAAACCGTTGCCAATCTTCCCAGGAGTGGACGTCCCAGCAAATTCACCCCAAGGTCAGACCGTGCAATGCTCAGAGAAATTGCAAAAAAAAACAAGAGTTACATCTCAGACTCTACAGGCCTCAGTTAGCATGTTAAATGTTAAAGTTTATGACAGTACAATTAGAAAAAGACTGAACAAGTATGGTTTGTTTGGAAGGGTTGCCAGAAGAAAGCCTCTTCTCTCTAAAAAGAACATGGCAGCACGGCTTAGGTTTGCAAAGTTGCATCTGAACAAACCACAAGACTTCTGGAACAATTTCCTTTGGACAGACGAGACCAAAGTGGAGATGTTTGGCCATAATGCACAGCACCACGTTTGGCGAAAACCAAACAGCATATCAGCACAAACACCTCATACCAACTGTCAAGCACGGTGGTGGAAGGGTGATGATTTGGGCTTGTTTTGCAGCCACAGAACCTGGTAACCTTGCAGTCATTGAGTCGACCATGCACTCCTCTGTATACCAAAGTATTCTAGAGTCAAATGTGAGGCCATCTGTCCGACAGCTAAAGCTTGGCTGAAATTGGGTCATGCAACAGGACAATGATCCCAAGCACACCAGCAAATCTACAATTAATGGTTGAAAAAGAAAAGAATCAAGTTGTTGCAATGGCCCAGTCAAAGTCCAGACCTCAACCCGATTTGAAATGCTGTGGCAGGACCTTAAGAGAGCTGTGCATAAACAAATGCCCACAAACTTCAATGATCTGAAGCATCATTGTAAAGAAGAGTGGGCCAAAATTCCTCAACAACGATGAGAGACTGATAAATTCATACAGAAAACGATTACTTCAAGTTATTGCTGCTAAAGGTGGTTCTACAAGCTATTGAATCATAAGGTGTACTTAGTTTTTCACACATGGCTTCTCCATTTAGGCTTTATTTTTGTTAAATAAATCATGACACGGTGTAATATGTCATGTATTGTTGTTCATCTGAGGTTGTATTTACCTAATTTTAAGACCTGCTAAGGAACAGATGATTGTTATTATGTGTTGATATGTAAAACCATAGAATTCAAAGAGGGTGTACTTTCTTCTTCACACCACTGTATATACAAGTTATGGTGGGTAAAAAAGGCAACAAGAAACCTACACCGTACTGCATATAGAAAATAAAAAGATCACTTGTGAGCACATTCACATGTCTTAGGCAGGTCTGCAACCCTGCCTTTCACCATTATCCCCAGCATACAGTGCATATTCAATGCATATTCATTCATACATACATACATACATACATACAGAATAGTAGGGGTTTCATTTCTCAGGCTACTTCCTTCCTTTTGTCTTTATGTAACTGTGTGTTCAGCAAGTGCTTGTACACCAGAGGTCCCATCTCACCTCCTCTCTTTGTCTTTATTGGCTCTCTGATAAGGACAAGTAGGGATAAGTGTAAAGAAACATGTTTGCAAACACTTTTTCATTCAGAGAACCTCAGAAATTCAACTGGTAAATAATGTCCCAAAATATGTAATTACGTTATTAGATTTTTAGATTTGTTAGGGAAGGCCAGTGACACTATTATAGCAATATACCTCAATGCAGACTTTTTTATTTTACCTGATCCCGGAACTCCTCCATGGTCCCCCGTCAACCGGAATCTCCCTGAACCTCTCTACTCTGGCACCAGGCAGACAGAATGTGCTCAACCGAACACAAACTAGTTGAAGGGTCAGGGCTCGGCCCATCGGTAAAGATGTCATAGCTTTCTATTGGTTACCCAGCAGTCATGTTTGTAGTCCAGTGGGCATATTTGTAGTTTTTTATTTGTGTAAAAAAACGGCATATCTAAAGGAACCGCCGTGTCCCGGACGTCGGTGGACTATGGATAATTTCTGGGGGATGCCCGGTTCAGGTAAGGTTAAAAAATGTCTATTTGGGGGGAACTGCTGCTTGAAAATATTTTCAAAGTTTGATTGCTGGCCAGCTATGTGTGATTACACATTAAAACAGCATTACATGACTAGAAGCAAGGAAGAGGTTCAGCATGGATTGTCTCATGCTTAGCACACTCACTGAAGTAGAGTTCATTCACATTTTATTTGCTGTATGCTGTACGGTGGAGGGTTTTTGTCACGTTTTTACCCATCATAACGTATATAATGTGTTGTTGAAACCTGTTGAACCATCCTCACACTGAAAAGACCTGAAAGCTCTGTGAGTAGGTTACTGGCTATGCACTTCTTTAACTCAGGCTGTGCTCAAAGCTGTGTAATACGGCAGGTGTAAGCTTATAGAAGGGATCCATGTTAAAACGGACATGTAGTAAAAGGTGACAATGTGTGCTTATTTGCATGTCATTTCCCAGAATCCCTGGCTGCAGTAGAAGCACTGTATGCTAGGAGATAATGGTGAGAAGTAGGGTTGCAGACTTGTCTGAGATGTGAATATGTTCACAAGTGATATTTTTATTTGTCATCCAGTAAATATAATGTTTTGGCGCCACTTGGTGGAGAAAAAACAGCAGTAACTCAGTGAGGGTGGCATTGTGGTACCTATTTAAAGCCCTGACTCACAAAAGGGTGCTAAAGGTTTAGCACGCCTTTACTCCCATTCACAACCATTTTGTGAATCTGGGCCTAAGGGCCTTATTTTATCTACACTGAGGCGGACAATCTATTTAAAACCAATGGGGATTTTTAGATGAAAACTTCCGGAAGGGGCCAAAACTACGTTGGACTAATGCAATGATTTTGCCTGGTTTTTTTTTCCACAGCAATGCAGACATGCAGACTACATCCAGTTTCATAATAAAAAAAAACAATTTTACAGTGAACTAAGACCTTTTATATATTTTACTAAATGTGATTAGCTATTTCGTCTTTTAATATTCTACCAGTATAAATGGTCATGTTATTTTAATTATTCCCAGTTTGGCAATAACCTTTTCTGTGGGTGTAGGCTGTTTCACATCACACAGAAATGTTTTACAATATAGAAATTGTATTCTACACTGATGTCAGAGACATCCAACATTTATATTTGTGTTCTGTTTAATTTGCTAGCGATTTATTATGTCTTAGTACTTACTTTTAGCTGAAAAGCTGTGTAATATGGCAGGTATAAGATTATAGGGGTCCATGTTAAAATGGACAAGAAGCAAAAATTAACTCACTGAGTGCTCATTTGCATTTCATTACCCAGAATCCCTGGCTGCAGTGGAACATTGTAGAGATAATTGGAAAAGGCAGATTTTCAGACCTGTCTGAGACATGCGAATGTACCCACAAGTGGTATTTTTATTTGCTGTATACTATACAGTGGAGGGTTTTTGGCACTTTTTTTACTCACCGTAACTGTGGGAAATACACTGACCTTCCATATGGAGTTCTTGTATTAACTGCTATTCAAGTCAATGGCAGTCAATAGTAAACACAGGATCACTTAAGGAATCCCAGCGCAAGAGTTTTATTCAGTACAAGTGGCTGACAACTTCTATTGACATGATAAAAAGAACAGGGATAGATAGCACTTAAAAATAGGAGCAAAAAGGTAACATGAATGGTGCACAAGGGAACAAGGAGGAACTCTATGTCCTCCAAAGTATAAATGGGAAAAGAGGGAGGCGTTCCCAGCACTCGCTGACAAATTGTAACGGAGTGCTCACCACAAACAAGGCGTGACCGCAAGGCCGAGGTGGGGATAGATATATATAATGCCACCCACAGCCGCAAGGGCGCGTCTGGAGCTTGGTCAAGGTAGCCGGGTCGGGGTTGGAGAGGTAAGGATAGTCAAGATACTTGCTGAGGTCTGGGTTGGAGAGGTGCGGTTTGTCGTTGGTAGCCGGGATCAGGAGTATAGAAGAGTGGAGTCCAAGAGATAGCAGGGTCAGGAAAAGACTGTGGAGGCAAGGGTAGCAGTGAACACTTCGAAACAACAAAGGTTTATGCTCAGCCAATTTGCCAGAGGGCAGGCTGAGCATATATAGGGAGCAATGACCAATGAGTGGACGGACAAAGTGAAGGCGCGTCCTCAGTACAGGCTGTGATTGACAAAAGTGGTACAGGAGACAGGTGTGGAAAGGATTGCAGATGATGATAGGGGACGCGGTCCATGCGTGCGTCGATGCCATCACCGCGCGGGCGCAACCTGGAGGCGGGACCAGAAGATTCCACAATTAGCTGCCTGCGTGATGTGCGCTGTACGGCGGTTGGTGGAGGGGGGACCAGCTGATGTGTTGCAGGGCGCAGATCACCCATTCGCGGGCCGAGGTAAGCCGGGACCGTGCCGAGGGCGGCGTGACTCCCGGATCCTTACGCAAATAAAGGCAAAAAGGGGATATGCCAAACGAATTTAATAAATGAATATGCAAAAATGAAGCAAAAAGTACACAACTTGGATCATGCAAAAAACATCAACAAAATATAAATGAAGCAAAAAAAGCTCACAGTGAATACGGAGAGGGAGATACACTGGCGACACACTTTATTCGAGCTCGGCTAGTCCCACGAATTCGGGTATACCCGGGTGTATTGAGGTTTGTGACTGTTTTCTGCCCGAGTATATTGGGTTATTTTCTAGGCAGGGATTGAAGCATTTTATTCCCCCTGGCTGCAATACTGCACAGTATATATATATATACTGCATTACAATTCATGAATTTATGCCATCTGGTAGACACGCGAAGCATTGCAGCCTATTAAATCCTAATCATTATCATTTAACAGATCAGCCGCCCATCAGCCAGGCATGAACCCAGGCTGGGAAGGCAAATTCAACGGGGCTTGTCAGAGGTGAGGAGCGGCGCATTCCAGGTATCTGCCAGGTACATACCGGGTATTTGCTCGAATAAAGTGTGTCGGTGCAGTAACACAGGGAAAGGGAGGGTGGACAAAGGAAACCACAGGGGGGGGGAAGAAAGAAAGAAACAGGGAAAATAGGGGGGGCAACGTTTCGGGGCACTGGCCCCTTCCTCAGGCCCATTCCCAGAGGTCGCAATGACCAGAGGTACTTCCCTTATACCCTGTGTCAAAAAATAAGCAAGCTCCCTAATAACAGTAAATGTAGCTATCACACATGGAGCCCTATATTGAAATGCAAATAACAAAGTCAGTTTGGATCCTAATGAGGAGAACCACCTGACGTCTATAAGGGCAATACATATGACAATAAATATGCCAACAACAACTGTCCAGAGCGTTCAGCAAATAGCAAGGAGAAAGAGATAATACTGCACTTTGATCAGTTGACAGGATGTCTCCGTAGTTGCTCTGTGTGCTTCCTCCTGTAGCCGCTGCAATAGGGATACTGTCTGGGAATGTTGAAGGGATCACATGAAATACCCCTCAGCGCTGACGTCATCAGTGGACGGAGACAGCAATGGCGATCCCTGATTGGTTTGTTGCTCCTGCATATCCCTTTTTGCCTGTATTCGTCAGTGAGTGCTGGGAACCCCCACCCCTCTTTTTCTATTGACATTATGTTTTTTTATGTAAAAAATGAAAAATCATGGGAAAAATAACGACCTGCTTGGATTTCCTCTTTAAGTTACAATATGCTTGGTACATAATATTTCTCAAAGAAACACATTCACGATTGGGGAAGCTGTAAATAGTCAATTTTTTGTCAATTGTTGGGGTTGCTTCAAACCATATGGAATAAGTTCTTGAGGTCTATTTATCAAGTGCCAAAACTAAATATGTTGGTATTTAGTTAACGCTAAAAAAGTGATTTTGAATACAACGTTATGGGTCAGATATTTTATTAAGCAATTGAAATCTATTTTTCTCTGTCTATGTACGTTGTTCATTGGAGCATTTATTATGAAGTTAAAAGACGCATATGTCATAACTAGCTATATCTATTTTATTTTTTTCCTTCTTCCAAGACTCAATCATTCCTGCCAGGTTTACCCAGATATCAACCAGCTAAAGATGTCTGGTCAATATAAAGAAACTTAATTGACACAGATGCTAATGGAAGTAGGAAATATTTGATGCACTGCATGGGGCAAACATCCTGAGCTTTATAAATAGACCACTTTTTAGGGATTATGTATAAAAGTTTAGTAAGCTCTAGAAGCCGAAAATCAGATAATCGGTGTGTAAAATATTTGCCACTGGAAGGGCCTGCAGGGCACACCTGCATGTTCAGCTCATCTGAGAAGACATCTTGTTTGCTGCAGTGCTTAGTAGGCAACTATAACAGCAGGGACCAGTAGTCATGGGAGAAATATGCAGAATTAGAAAATAAGAGTTGTTAAAAGAGCAATCCAAGCGGTTTTTTACTTTCTTAGATTTATATATAGGATTGAACTTCCATTAATCTCAGCTCCAGGGACACCCTGCTTCTAGAGATACTCCAAAGGGGGTGCTGGTAACTTCTGCAGGCTTAAAGCTCCTGCGCCATGTAGGCCAATAGGAAGCAAAATATACATACACATATACACATATAAAGATAAAGAACGCTGTGACGTTCGAAACGCGTTGGATGGGTCTCATGACACATTAAAGTGCCCTTTTTATTCATTTTTTGACTTTGGGTCCTTCCTGCTTCATTTGGTTCGTGCGCTCCTCCCTCTCTTTTCACTTCTTGTATATCAACATTGGAAGCAGCACAGCCTGTCAGCCACCCAAGGATATGTGAGTACTTGCATTTATTCCGGGGGAACCTGCCAATGAGACTGATTGTGGGTGTGCTTGTACTACCCACCACCTGTCTTCAGGAGGATAGTACCCATTCTGGTTGTTATACATTACTACCATTATTACTCATCATGGATACCTTTGGAAGATGGTTTTGGCAATATTATATCCTGTTTTTCCTGGCATAGAGCGCTTTTGCCAATTTTTCTATCCTGCTTAATTAGACTGCAGGTGTATGCAGTTCTCCAACTGTAGGTTTACTGGTTTAGTGCTGGAAAGTACACACATCCTCCATTCCAGCTTGCTGAGTCAGTGACTCTGTCACATATCCCTCCCCCCAGCGAAACAATATCCTGTGAGCGGCCGTGCACCATTCTCATGCAGCAGCATCTTTGTCGAAAATGTCCGACGTCGACCCTTCCTTCCCCCCCCCCCCTTTTTTTTTCTTGCCTTCCAATTTAGGCATTTTCTTTTTGGGGTAATTACCAGGCCATCTGGGCCTGAAGACTGGTACCTCACTATCTCCTTGTCTTATGCCAGTTTCAGTTTAAGGTTGACGCTCCGCTTTTGTTGTGTCTCTTCTTGCAAAGGTTCCTGAGCCTCCTGCTGTCTATTAGCTTTCCCTGCCAGGACTCTATGCCACGCTGTGACCTTGATCTGAAAATCCTGAAGATGCATCGTTGTCCTTGTCCTCTCGTGCTCTGAGTCTCCCTTATCCTGTAGAAGAGCATTGACCCCGGTCAGCTCATTGCATACACTCGCCAGTGACTGTTTGGCCTTCTCTTTGGGACCTTTCTCCCTCAGTGTACCTTCAGTGTTTGGTTCCACACCATTTATCTTCAGTACTTCAACTTGGTTGGGATTCCTATTAACTCGAAGTGCACTCCATGGCACCTCTCTTTTACCGTTAGCAGACTCATAGGCTTGGCCCTTTCTGTCTTGACTCTTTAACTTACTCTGTTGGGACAGTTGCTGGACCATCTGTGCGGTCTTTCTCCTTTTACGATCACGGGCACACTTCAGTCTCATTCGCGGCTGTCTCTTCACAGTGGCTGCCCTCATGGCAAGGAATCCACTTTGTGTCCCCTGGGCACTTTAGTTTGATTGGATTCTTACTGTGCTAGTGCATCGCTGTAGAGGGAGAGGGGTGTTGGCCCTGTATTAAAGGGGTTGCACCCCATATGGCCACACCCTGACCTCACCAGGGAGGCAAGGGGTTAACTGGAGTGCGGTCCAGGAATGTGGTTTACACCTTCTCATGTCATGAAAAATGTATGTTCCCCTGTTCCCATGTTTCATTATAATCCTGTATTTTAATGTTTTAAAGTGCATTTCTGTATCTCCAGTTCTGGAGGTCGCAGAGAGTTGATATTTGGCCAATGTGTGGAGTCACTGTAGGCATTAAGAACTGGCACATTTCGAGCCACTGAGCCCACCAGAATGGAACTTATTAATATGTGTAGATATTAAAGTATATATGTATGGTATTTTGGATCTGCTCTGAAAATGCAGACATCTGCTATGCTAATAGGTCATGAAGGGCAGCCGGCTGATTGAGCCTAAGCACTGTGATCAAAAGTTAACTGCCCGGATTGTTTACACTAAGTACTAATCAACAGACCAAGTACTAATCAACAGACTCTGCCCCTCTAATTGTTACCTGAGGGTGGAGAATCATCAAACTGGAGTGGTTTGTAAGTGTTACACTGGCGACACACTTTATTCGAGCTCGGCTAGTCCCACGAATTCGGGTATACCCGGGTGTATTGAGGTTTGTGACTGTTTTCTGCCCGAGTGCATTGAGTTATTTTACAGGCAGGGATTGAAGCATTTTATTCCCGCTGGCTGCAATACTGCACAGTATATATATATATATACTGCATTACAATTTATGAATTTATGCCATCTGGTAGACACGTGAAGCATTGCAGCCTATTAAATACTAATCATTATCATTTAACAGATCAGCCGCCCATCAGCCAGGCATGAACCCAGGCTGGGAAGGCAAATGCAACGGGGCTTGTCAGAGGTGAGGAGCGGCGCATTCCAGGTATCTGCCAGGTACATACCGGGTATTTGCTCGAATAAAGTGTGTCGGTGCAGTATGTCTACACCTACAAACAATGCAGATACTTCATTTGGTAAACTGGTCGTCGCCCCTGATTTAATTATGGGGCTACCCATAGAGTCCCAGTACACATGGGCTAATTAGCTGGGGGGCATGGGTTAATCTGTGTCTCCACGTTAGGGATTGGATACAGATAATTGTTCACCAATAGTCTGTATTCAATGTTGTCATATTCTCTAGCCTGCTGTACCCATGCTTGGCCACCGGGACTGCTGCCACTCTCAATGTCTTGTTCTAGCCTGAAGTACCTATACTTGTCCACCGGGATTGCTGCTGCTAAACTAAGGAACATTCCAGACGCTGATACCTGACACCTCTGCACCTGTGCTCCACCTCTCAGCCTGCCTATATAAACCTCCCTTTCCTGTTCCTCCCTTGCCTGTTTATACTGGTTCCTAGCTCCTGCAAGGTTCCTGTGTTTACTGCTGTCCTAGCTATTGCTATCACCTGTTCCAGTTTCCTCGTTGCCGATCTCTGCTTGTTTCCTGACTTCGCTACCTGCCGCCTGCCTTGGACCCCTGCTTGTTTCCTGACTTTGCTACCTGCCGCCTGCCTCTGATCTCTGCTTGTGACCCCTACTTCGCTCCCTGCTGTTCCTGCCACTGGGATCCACTTCAGCCGAAGTCCAATCCTTGACAGAATAAACAGGCCCACCCATGGATTTCGCTGGAACAGACCCGGCTCAGGCTCAGACACTCCATGACTTAAAACATATCATGGTTGGTTACCAGGAACAACAAAGACACGTGTTTAATCGTCTTGGCCGCTTGGAAGAACAAGCCGCCACAGCGGAAGCTGAGAATCGTGAACTACGTGCAGCCTTGATCACCTTGTCTGGTCAAAACACTGTGCCTGTGCAAACCGCACCCCGTATATCCCTTCCGGAATTTTTTTGGGGGAAAAAACAATCTTTCCGGAATTTCCTTAATCAATGCAGACTTGTGTTCAAGCTTCAGCCCATCATTTATCATACCGAAGAAGCCCAGGTTGGACTGATCATAACCCTGCTCAAGGATGAGGCCCTTGCTTGGGTCTCCCCTATGTTAAAACAAGATAGCCCACTACTAAGAGACCTGGAGGAGTTCATCGATGCCATGAGTCTTATTTTTGATGACCCAAATCGTAGTGCAACCGCTGAGGCAACTCTGAACAATCTTCCTCAAGGAAGACACTCTGCAGCTGAATACGCCTCTGAATTCCGCAGATGGGTTAACGATACTGATTGGAATGGGGCCGCGCAGAAATATCATTTTCGGCAGGGTCTCTCGGAGCAAGTTAAAGATGAACTAGCCCGGGTGGAGCCCCCAGAGAGATTTCAGGACTTTGTCCATTTATGCATCCAAATTGATCGCAGGCTTACGGAAAGACGATTGGAGAGACAGGGGTTCATGCCAAGCAACCCCGAGTTTAGAGATGTCAGTACCCCAAGACGTTCCAGGGAGACTGAGGAGGAGCCGATGCAAGTAAATACACTGCGTGGACCCATCTCAACCGGGGAAAGGAATAGATGCCGAACAGAAGATCTCTGTTTATATTGCGGAAATTATGGGCACTATCTCGCTGATTACCCAAACAAGTCCAGGCGGTCTTCTTTCCAGAGCCCTAGGAGAAATCAGCTGCACGCTATTTCAAAGACTGTTTTCTCTTCTTCTCAAGGGAAAGATAACCCTCCTTCGCTACACCCTCACCTCCTGGTTCCTATTATAATCGAGGAAGGAACACATCGTTTTTCAACCACAGTAATGGTTGACTCAGGGGCGGCAGGGAATTTTATGGACATAGAATTCGCCAAGAACAATTCGGTATCATTTGTAGCCAAGGAATCGCCAGAAAGGATGGAAGTCGTTAACGGTTCTCCCTTGAGCTCTGGACCTGTTACCCATGAAACCAGTAACTTAACACTAATCATGGAGCCCAATCACCAGGAGAAGATTTCTTTTGGTCTCATTCCATCACCTTTGTTTCCAGTGATTCTGGGAATTCCATGGCTCATGATCCATAACCCACTAATTGACTGGAAGACAAAGACCCTCACGTTTGTGTGTAGGAATACATAAGATTTCCTCGTCTCAAGAAAATCTTCTGCCGGCTCCTTACTCTGAGTTTTTAGATGTGTGTGACAAGAAGAACGCAGATACGCTTCCCCCACATCGCTCTTATGACTGTCCCATTGAATTATTACCGGGTGCTGCCATTCCGTTTGGAAGAATCTGTTCCCTCTCAGAACCGGAATTGAAGGTCCTCAATGACTACCTACAGGAGAATCTATCAAAGGGTTTTATCCGACCCTCTACTTCTCCAGCAGGCGCTGCGCTCTTCTTCGTGGGAAAGAAAGACGGTTCTCTACGCCCCTGCATTGACTATCGGGAACTAAATAAGATTACGATGAAGAACAGGTACCCATTACCTCTGATTCCTGAACTATTGGAAAGAATTCGGTCAGCCAAAATATTTACCAAATTAGATCTCAGAGGAGCGTATAATTTGGTCTGCATTCGACCCGGTGACGAATGGAAAACAGCCTTCCGAACCCGTTATGGGCACTATGAATATCTGGTGATGCCTTTTGGACTCTGTAATGCCCCTGCTACCTTCCAGCATTTAATTAATGATGTCCTCCGAGAGTTATTGGACCAATTCTTAGTGGCATACCTGGATGACATCCTTGTCTTCTCAGATAACATCATGGATCACCAGAGACATGTCCGAATTGTCCTTGAGCGTCTCCATAAGTACAAATTATACATCAAATTAGAAAAATGCGAATTTGAAAAGACCAGCATGCAATTTCTCGGTTACATCATCTCTCCCGAGGGTTTGAGTGTGGACCCAGGCAAGATTCAAGCCGTGGTGGTATGGCCAATCCCTCGAAATGAAAAGGACATTCAGAGATTTGTGGGTTTTGCCAATTTCTATAGACGTTTTATTAAAAATTTCTCTGGCATTATTGCCCCAATCACCCAACTCACACGGAAATAATTCCCTTTCAAATGATCTCCTAATGCGGAGGCGGCATTCGAACAATTGAAGTCACTCTTCACATCTGCGCCCCTATCCTCATCCATCCAGATCCAGAATTACCATTCATCTTGGAAGTGGATGCATCCGACTCCGCTGTTGGTGCCATTCTGTCACAAAGAATTGGACCCAAGATGCTCCTTCATCCATGTGCCTTTTATTCATACCAAATGTCAACAGCTGAACGAAATTATGACATCGGAAACAAAGAACTCTTGGCTATAAAAGCTGCATTGTCTGAGTGGAGACATCTACTGGAGGGGGCCAATCATCCAATTACGGTCTTTACGGATCACAGGAACTTAGAATTCATTCGATCCGCAAAGAGACTGTCTGCGCGACAAGCCAGATGGGCTCTCTTCTTTGCAAGATTTCAGTTCCACATCTCATACCGCCCTGGCTGCAAGAATGGGAAAGCCGACGCCTTGTCACGGTCCTTTCCTAATCCTAGTTCAGACAAAGAGCAAGAAGAAACTATTCTTCCAAAAATAAATTTTTTGGGTGTCACATTCTCTGCCGATCTCCTCACACGAATAAAGGGAGCCTACTCAAATGACACTTTTCTTAAAAATCCTCCTCCGGAAGCAGAACTATTTCTATGTGATGGTCTCTGGAACTGTAAGGATCGTCTGTTCGTCCCTAAGGAGGTAAGATTAGAGGTGCTCCAATTAATGCACGACTCCCGACCCGCTGGTCACCCAGGTGTCCTCAAGACACAGGAACTGTTGTCTCGCTCTTTTTGGTGGCCTAAATTAGCACAAGATGTTAAAGACTATGTCCTCTCCTGTGAGACTTGTGCTAGGACCAAGACCCCTCGAGCATCACCTGTGGGTTTACTGCAGCCTCTTCCGGTTCCAACTCGTCCTTGGGGGTCCATATCAATGGATTTTATTGTTGACCTGCCCCGATCAAATGGACATAATACCATCCTGGTAGTGGTGGATCGACTTACAAAGATGGCTCACTTCATTGCAGCACAGAATCTTCCTTCTGCAGACCAGACAGCCAAGTTGATTGTGAAAGAGGTGTTTCGGCTTCACGGGGCTCCTGATGAGATCATATCTGATAGAGGGGTACAATTCACTTCAAATTTTTGGAGGACCTTCTGTTCCTCTCTAGGAATTCGTTTAAATTTATCGTCTGGCTATCATCCACAATCCAATGGCCAGACAGAAGGGACAAATCAGACTTTGGAACAATACTTACGATGTTTTGTTTGTCATCTCCAGGATGACTGGATTGATTTCCTACCATTAGCTGAGTTTTCTTACAACAACTCACATCATTCATCGACTCAGAAGAGCCCCTTTTTCTCAAATTATGGATTTCATCCAACCTTTATTCCTCGTTTTCCATCTTCGGGCCCCATTCCGGGAGTTACAGAGAAACTGGAGACTCTGCAAGACATCCAGGAGACCCTCAAAGAGACACTTCATGAGACTCAAGTAAAGTACAAAAGAGCAGCAGACCAACACCGCAGACCCTCCCCAGAATTTCAAGTCGGGGATAAAGTCTGGCTTTCTACAAAAAAATCTACGTCTAAAGGTTCCAACCATTAAATTGGGCCAAAAATACAACGGGCCATTTCGCATCTCAGCACTAATAAATCCAGTGTCCTTCAGATTAGAGCTTCCAGAGACCATCAAAATACACCCTGTGTTTCATTCTTCTCTGCTGAAACCTTTCCGTGAGAACCCGTTTCCTGGATGGAGACTTCCTCCCCCTGAACCCGTCTTCGTGGATAACGAAGAGGAATTCATTGTGGAAAGAATTTTGGATTCCAGGTTACACCGAGGGAAACTACAGTACCTGGTTCACTGGGGGGGCTATGGCCCAGAGGAGAGGTCTTGGGAACCCAAAGATTTTGTACATGCTCCGCGACTAGTCAAAGCTTTCCACCGACGATATCCAGACAAGCCTAGCAAGGATCGTCCGGAGAACGCTCTTGGGAGGGGGGAGTAATGTCATATTCTCTAGCCTGCTGTACCCATGCTTGGCCACATGGACTGCTGCCACTCTCAGTGTCTTGTTCTAGCCTGCAGTACCTATACTTGTCCACCGGGATTGCTGCTGCTAAACTAAGGAACATTCCAGACGCTGATACCTGACACCTCTGCACCTGTGCTCCACCTCTCAGCCTGCCTATATAAACCTCCCTTTCCTGTTCCTCCCTTGCCTGTTTATACTGGTTCCTAGCTCCTGCAAGGTTCCTGTGTTTACTGCTGTCCTAGCTATTGCTATCACCTGTTCCAGTTTCCTCGTTGCCGATCTTTGCTTGTTTCCTGACTTCGCCTGCCGCCTGCCTTGGACCCCTGCCGCCTTACCTTGGACCCCTGCTTGTTTCCTGACTTCGCTACCTGCCGCCTGCCTTGGACCCCTGCTTGTTTCCTGACTTCGCTACCTGCCGCCTGCCTCTGATCTCTGCTTGTGACCCCTACTTCGCTCCCTGCTGTTCCTGCCACTGGGATCCACTTCAGCCGAAGTCCAATCCTTGACAAATGTTAAGAATAGGGTTACACAGGTATATAAACTGTGTCAACCCTACAGTTTTTAGTTGTGCTTCTGATTCCACCTGGAATGTCACTGGATTGCTGGAGAATTGCTAGCTGATACTTCTCCATCCCCCAACCCTAAGTAAGTGTTACCTTCTTGTCTGTTAATTGTACTATATTGCTGTGTTCACCTTTTTAAGGAATAAATATATTTTATTATATCTAAGCCTCGTTCAGTTCAACCCAGATATTTGGTGTTCATTATATCTTGTCATAAGCTATCGTGACAAGCTCTATAATTAACTGGTGGCAGCGGCGGGATTGAACTGAACCTATATTACTGTGTTCTGTGGGACTCTGTCATATAGTGGGAACTCGAGAGTAATTGCGAGTTCCTGGGACTAAAGATATTGAACACACAGTAGTGCAACAGTTAACACAAGTTATAACACCACCTCACTGCTGCGACCGTGAACCATGAGTGAGGCGGAAGGCTAATCCAACATGAGGACCCGAGCTCAGCTGAAGGACAAGTGCCGTGAATATGGACTGCCCTATGAGAACCAGGAGGTCGCAGACATGGTTGACGCAATCGGTGACTATGAAGCCCGGCTTGCAGAGCCTCAGGATACGGCTCAGCTTGCCTTTATACAGCCACCCGGAGATCAGGGAAGGAACCCAGTGCCGGGGCGGCGGAATCTCGGGAAGGGAACGAGTGCACCTCCCAGGAGCAGTGCAACAGGAGGGGTACTGGTTGCTGTGGCTACCAGTCCGTTCACCTCTGAAATGTTGGCACTGATTACTGCGTGGGGTGACAGAGGGACACCGGAGGAGCGGCTGCAGTTTATCACTATGGCAGAGAACAGACCCGCTTATTGCCCCTCTGTCCAACACAACTCAGATGAACTCAAACTGGATCAGCACAGTCTCACCAAGTTCGTGGAAGGTACTGATCAGATCGACAGTTTTCTAAAGAACTTTGAAACACAGTACAAAGTGCTTCCCCAGCATAGGGTTGCACGTTTGGACCCCTTACTGTCCGGCTTGTCTAAGCAGATGATGATGGCGCTTCCAAATGAGTATGCTGATGACTATGACCACCTGAAAGAACTGTTACTGTTTCAGTACGGTTTTACCCCTGAAGCCTACCGGGGTAAATTCCGGCAGGAAGAGAGGCAGCCCCAGGAGTCCTATGTCACCTACCCGCATGGCTTTGTACGGGATACGCTGGGTGGAGGGCTATGAGGCACGGACTTACCAACGCCTGCTGGACCTCATTTTTCAGGAGCAGCTCATGCAGCAGTGCCCGCCGGCGGTGAGGGCTTGGGTGTACGACAAGAAGCCCAAGACTTACCAGGAGGCAGCGAGGCTTGCAGACGACTATGTGGCCAGCCGAGCCCTGATGACCGCCAAAACAGTAGCCAAGGCGGCGGTGGTGGTGGCGGCACCGGCCAGAAAGTCTGCCAATACCCCCCAATGGACTCAGAGGCCGCCTGCGGGCAGCAGTCCACCGAAGGCGGGGGAGCTCCGGCACGAGCATCGGTGCTACAACTGCAACCGCCCTGGTCACATCAGACCAGATTGCCTGGAACCCCTGCGTTCCAGCGGACCCCATCAGGGGCAACGCACCCCAGCTGCGAAGCCGGTAGCCCGAGTGCGGGTGGCTTCCACCACAGACTCCGGACCGGTCATGGAACCAACTCCCAGCGAGACGTCTCATGCAACGCCTGTCCCGGTTTCATCGGTGCCTACAGCCAGGAGCAGAGGACATCTCAGCGCGGACCTGCAGCAGACGGACGGCCGGAGCAGACATCTCACCCCGGTCACAGTCGGTAACCGGCAAGCAGTTGGCTTGCTGGATTCAGAAGCTGCAGTGACCCTGGTCCGACCTGATATGGTCCGGCCAGAGGAATTGATCCCAGGCCCTGGGATACAGATCACTGTGGCCGACGGAGAGCCACGTTTCCTGCAGAATCTTTTTGGATTGGGGGGAGGGCCAGGGTGTGCGGGAGGTGGGGGTTTTACCTGGTTTGGATGATGAAGTTCTTCTTGGCAACGATATGGGACCGATGACCTGCACCTATGACCGAGTGCCCCAGCCCGCTGCAGTGGCGGCGGTTACCCGGAGCCAGACAGCGGCAATGGCGGCAGCGCCAGTCCCCCAGCCTTTGGGACCAACGTTAGTGGAGGGCGCAGAGGAGCCCGGGGAGGTAAGCCAGGATCAGTTGCAACCACAGACTGACTTACTGTTTCCCCTCACCCTTCCCCATTCTCCAGACAATGACATGACTGGGGTGTGGCCAGAATTAGGAGCCCAGTTTAGGGAGGCAGTGAAGACAGACCCTACCCTGGCCGGCGTGAGACTTCGGGCGTCCGAGTCTCAGGCAGGGGAGGGCACTGAGCGCTGCCTATGGTATAAAGAACTCCTGTATAGAAAATAAGGGAACCCAGGGATAGAGGAGGGATTGACCGGTAAGCGACAGCTAGTAGTGCCCCAGGGGTACCGACAGCAACTGTTACGGGTAGCTTACTCTATTCCGTTAGCGGGACATCAGGGGGTCAACAGAACGCGAGCCCGGTTATTACAGCGTTACTACTGGCCGGGGGCATCTCGAGATGTGGGCAATTTCTGCCGCTCTTGTGATGCCTGCCAGCGAGTGGGTAAGGCGGGCGACCGTGTGAAGGCACCCCTGAAACCGCTACCGATATTAGGGGAACCCTTCCAGAAAGTAGCTATGGATCTTGTAGGACCCTTTATGATTCCTAGCAGGTCAGGGAAGCGCTACATCCTCACGGTGGTGGATTGTGCCACCCGGTACCCTGAGGCGGTAGCGCTTGGCACCATAGATGCCAAGACAGTGGCAGCAGCTTTGCTGAACATTTTTTCTAGGGTAGGTTTCCCTAGTGAGATCCTAACCGATCAGGGGTCGCAGTTCATGAGTGAACTGTTACATTGTCTCTGGGATGCATGTGGTGTACAGCACCGGCGCACTACCCCTTACCATCCCCAGACAAACGGATTATGTGAGAGGTTTAACGGTACCCTGAAGCAGATGCTTCGGACCTTTATAGAGGCGGAGGGGAAAGACTGGGAGATTCATTTACAGCACTTGCTGTTTGCCTACCGAGAGGTACCGCAGGAATCTACAGGCTTCTCCCCCTTCGAGCTACTATATGGCCGCAGGGTACTTGGACCTCTGGACCTATTCCGTGAGGGATGGGAAGGGGAGGCTACTGCTACTGATGCTTCAGTTATCCAATATGTAGTAGATCTCCGAGACCGGTTAGAGATGCTCATGGGGGTGGCCCAGGACCACCTCAGGGCCGCTCAGACCAAGCAAAAGCAATGGTATGACCGGAATGCCCATAGCAGAGAATTCATCCCAGGACAGCAGGTGCTTGTTCTCAAACCCACTCGGGAGAATAAGTTGATGGCTGCCTGGTCGGGACCGTACCCGGTCATCCGAAAGGTGAATGAGTACAACTACGTTGTACAGGTAGAGCCTGAGAGGCATAAGACATATAACGTTAATATGCTGAAAGAATACAGAGCACCGAGTATGGGAGCAGTAATGGCCATTTGTAGCCCACTGCTGGAGGATCCGGCGAGCAATTCTCTGCCTGATCTCCTAGGGGAGGCTAGGCAGGGAAACACTGTAGAGCAGGTAGAGATAGGGGCACAGTTGAGTGCTAGGCAGCAGGTAGAAGCCAGGGACATGCTAGCTAAGTATAGGGCCCTCTTCACTGACATGCCAGGGACCACACATCTCACAAAACACCCAGTGCACACAGCCTCTGCATAAGCACGCTTATAGAGTGTCAGCAGAGGTCAAGTCCAGTATGGAAAGGGAGATAGAGGAGATGCTGACCCTAGGGGTAATTACTCCGTCCCAAAGTCCTTGGGCAAGCCCGGTAGTTCTAGTCCCTAAGAAGGACAAGACCACCCGGTTTTGTGTGGACTACCGCTTGCTCAACTCTGGGACGGTGTCAGATGAGTACCCCATGCCCCGCATGGATGAGTTACTGGATGAACTCGTGGGGGCAAGGTATCTGACCACTATGGATTTGAGCAAAGGCTATTGGCAAATCCCACTGACCCTGGAGGCTAGGGAGAAGTCAGCATTCATCACTCCAAGTGACCTCTATGAGTTTTTGGTGATGCCATTTGGGATGAAGAATGCCCCGGCTACCTTCCAATGCCTGGTCAATAGGTTACTGGAAGGGATGCAGAGCTATGCCAGGGCTTACTTAGATGACATTGCTGTTTTTAGTAATTCCTGGGAATCCCACATAGGACATGTGTCTGCGGTGCTGGATAGGATCAGGGAGGCTGGGCTTACCTTGAAACCCACTAAGTGTATGGTAGGGATGGCAGAGGTCCTGTACTTAGGGCACAGGGTGGGTGGAGGGCACCTCCAACCAGAGCCAGCCAAGGTAGAAGCCATAGTTCAGTGGCCTGTTCCAAAAACCAAGAAACAGGTCATGACATTTTTGGGCACCGCAGGGTACTATAGGAAGTTTGTCCCACAGTACAGCGCCGTGGCCAAACCCCTGACTGATTTGACTAAGAAGCAACTGCCTGTGCTTATCACCTGGACTCCGGCCTGTGAAACTGCATTCCAGGCACTGAAAACTGCGCTTGCTGGGGCCCCCATACTGGCTGCTTCGGACTATACCAAACTTTTCCTTATACAGACTGATGCCTCGGACAATGGCATTGGGGCTGTGTTGAGCCAAGTGGGGGACGACGGTAGAGAGCACCCTGTGGTGTACCTCAGCCGAAAACTACTCCCCAGAGAGGTAGCCTATGCTACCATTGAGAAAGAGTGCTTGGCCATTGTGTGGGCACTCAAAAAACTCCAGCCCTACGTGTATGGAAGGGCTTTCACGGTCCTCACAGATCACAACCCCCTGAGTTGGCTGCAGAGGGCATCAGGGGAGAATGCCAAGTTGCTAAGGTGGAGCTTGGCCTTACAAGAATTCGAGTTTACTATTCAGCACAAAAAGGGTAGTGAAAACAGCAATGCTGATGGACTTTCACATCAGGACTATCCCTCTGAGACTGAGTTCGTTAAGGGTGCCAGCAGTGCCCCACTCCCCGTTAGGGCCAGTGGGCCACAGGTCACCCATTAAGAAGGGGAGGTGTAGAGGGAGAGGGGGGTTGGCCCGGTATTAAAGGGGTTGCGCCCCATATGGCCACACCCTGACCTCACCAGGGAGGCAAGGGGTTAACTGGACTGCGGTCCAGGAATGTGGTTTACACCTTGTCATGTCATGAAAAATGTATGTTCCCCTGTTCCCATGTTTCATTATAATCCTGTATTTTAATGTTTTAAAGTGCATTTCTGTATCTCCAGTTCTGGAGGTTGTAGAGAGTTGATATTTGGCCAATGTGTGGAGTCACTGTAGGCATTAAGAACTGGCAAATTTCGACCCACTGAGACCACCAGAATGGAACTTATTAATATGTGTAGATATTAAAGTATATATGTATGGTATTTTGGATCTGCTCTGAAAATGCAGACCATCTGCTATGCTAATAGGTCATGAAGGGCAGCCGGCTGATTGAGCCTAAGCACTGTGATCAAAAGTTAACTGCCCGGATTGTTTACACTAAGTACTAATCAACAGACCAAGTACTAATCAACAGACTCTGCCACTCTAATTGTTACCTGAGGGTGGAGAATCATCAAACTGGAGTGGTTTGTAAGTGTTATGTCTACACCTACAAACAATGCAGATACTTCATTTGGTAAACTGGTCGTCGCCCCTGATTTAATTATGGGGCTACCCATAGAGTCCCAGTACACATGGGCTAATTAGTTGGGGGGCATGGGTTAATCTGTGTCTCCACGTTAGGGATTGGATACAGATAATTGTTCACCAATAGTCTGTATTCAATGTTAAGAATAGGGTTACACAGGTATATAAACTGTGTCAACCCTACAGTTTTTAGTTGTGCTTCTGATTCCACCTGGAATGTCACTGGATTGGTGGAGAATTGCTAGCTGATACTTCTCCATCCCCCAACCCTAAGTAAGTGTTACCTTCTTGTCTGTTAATTGTACTATATTGCTGTGTTCACCTTTTTAAGGAATAAATATATTTTATTATATCTAAGCCTCGTTCAGTTCAACCCAGTTATTTGGTGTTCATTATATCTTGTCATAAGCTACCATGACAATCGCAATTTGGCCTTCGCATTCCGTGCCTTGTGGAAAGTAGACTGTAATTCTGCAACGGTATCGCGGTCATGCTTCCTGGAGTGCCTCCCTTGTTTTATCTGTACCGCCACCTTTTCCATGGACTGCTTCAGTGACCCAAACGTCTGTCTTGGGGTTGTAAGCTTTTCCTCCAGCTTCATCTGAGAAACCTCCTGCTGGGCAGCAGTAGAGTCCAACATAGCGTCCTGCTCAGTCTTCCGAGCCTCGAGCTCCTTGCCTAGGTTACACTTTTGTTTCTCTGCCCTCTTGCGGCCAGCACGCTCAGACTCCAGGTCCTTCCTCAGGTCTTGAAGCTGTCCTTCTGCCTTTCTTCTTTCACACAGTGCATCTGCTAGTTCAGCTTCTTTAGAGTTGAGTCGCGATTCTACATCTCCTAGCAGACTCAAAGCAAGGCTTAAATCTAACCTTGTCCAGCTCCAGCTGTAGCCGGGCCCCCTCATTGGCCACCTGGACCAGCTGCTTGTGGATATCGTCCATCTCTGTTTCATGGTGCAATATCAGGCAGGCCACCTGATGGACGGACACCTCCTCCCTCTTGGCGCGCTGTATCTCGCACTCAGCCATCTGCATCTGCAACTCTTCCCGGTGCTTGCTCTGGGTTCACATCAGCGCCTCCTTCATCTTTTGGAGCTCTGCAGTTTTTGTCGCTAGGATTGCTGCTGCTTCTGTTTTCCAGGCGTCTTTCTCCTTGGTATACTGACTCATTGGAATAGCGCTGTCTCTCTGCTTCTCCAGCTCTTGCTTGAGTCTCGTGTTCCTTCTCATACAGAGTCACCTGGCTTCTAAGCTCCGCCTCCAGCGATGCTCTTGTGGCGCTCAACGTTACCTTCAGCTGCTCCAGGGTGAGGTATTCTTTTTCCAGCATTCTCTCTGCATTCTGCAGTGCAGCCTGTACTTCTACTTTTTCTTGCGCCAATTGCGTCTTCACTTTCTGTGCTTGGTAAAGCTTCTCAGTCCCTTCACTGACCTGACCAGTCAGGTTTAAAACCTCTTCCTTCAGGTTTATATTCTCCATTTTCACAGAAGTGGTTCGGTCACTTCCTCTGTGATTTGAGAAATATTTTTATTTTTCTTCTTCTTTCTCTTTGCTTTATTAGCTCCAGAGACATCAGTGGTACTGGACACACACACACTGGTATCAGCTTCCACATCTTGCTTGTACTCACAATGCGTTGCTTGCTTTTGCTGCTGTGGGAGACAATATTCATCATGTTGCTCCTGTTGCCACTGTTTATATTTGAGAATTTGGGGACACACCTCTCCCGTGTGTCCTGGTTCATGACAGGCCCAGCATACTGAATCCTTTAGAAAGTCACCTGGTTTCCTTCTAGCGGGCACGGCTCTGAACTCCTGGTCACCGACTCCAAGGTTATGGGGTCCTGCGCTCTGGACACTGGTCACTTTTGCAGCTTTCATCTGCTGGTACGGCTCTCTTCTCGGGGCCACATATGCGTCGTCATCATCATCATCATATGGCCTGAAGGGACACCGTTTTGTATGATTACGTACATTGCAAAACTGACACTTGACGGTGGCCATTTTAAACCCCCGTTTTTTTCCCCACACCCGACGGGGCAGACTTTGCACAACACACGTAAGTTGTACGTGCTTTACACTATTTGAACCTTTCTGGGTTCTTCTTTGGGCAACTTCTTTGTAAAAATCCATTTTCAGTTTATTTTATACCAGACAGGGCAAACTTTACACACAGCACTTGCTACTGTAGCTGTAAATTCCATGCAAAATCACTTTTTTGGTTTTCTGCTTGAGTTTAGTGTCTCAACACATCTTCATCTACTGACCCCCAGAGGCGTAGCATCCCACCTCTGCCACCACCTGTGGCAGGACGGCCTCGCGAAGGGGTCAGTAAGACGCTAGACACGATGGGAAACTTTAAACTGTAGTGGTTTATTAGCCACAACCAAATAAAGTACGGGTGCACTGTCCCTTTAAGAAATCAAATTATAGAAAATAAAACCTATTCCCGTTAGGGAAACTAACTCAACTTCTTGAGCCCTTACTAACAGGGCAGCCAGCTAATCTGGTTATGCCCAAAACATGTGCTCCACAAAGTATAACAATAAAGTCTTATCTGTATTGTAGATCCAATAGCAAACAGGAACGCCGGTTCCGGGGAGCAGGCTGTGTCCAGCTCGCAGCAATCTTTATCCTGGGTTGGGGTCACAGCTGGTCCCCACAGCAAAGCTCCTCGCAGGACTGGGGGACCAGAGCAACAGCTAGGGCTTCCTAGCCGGGAGAAGTCTCTCCACCCTCATGGGGAAAAACAAGCTCACCTTGTGTGAGCCACTTCCTGCTTTTTAAACCTGCAGTCTCTCAGGCATCCTGCTTAATTAGACTGCAGATGTATGCAGTTTTCCAACTGTACGTTAACTGGTTTAGTGCTGGAAAGTACATACATCCTCCATTCCAGCTTACTGAGTCAGTGACTCTGTCACAGCGCTTTACCTTTGACCTGATTTGAGGAAGAGAGAGATCAAGTAATAGAAGTGATGCACAGCCAAGTGTATAGCCTGAGGCAGTGAGTTCTTTATTCAGACACAAGACTTTATACATTGGACTTTCTGTATTGTGAAGTGAGTATAAACAGCACTCACTGAAAATAATGTCAAATTATATTTTAGAATAATATGTAACCAGCAAATTCTGAGCAGCTGAACTTAATTTGAAGAGAATCTTATTTAATACTGAAGGGCACTGCACTACTTCATTAGATAAATATAAAGAAAGAAAATATTGTTTTTGAAGTGAAACTTCTTTACTTGCACCTACAAAAATTTTGCTGGCACAAATTACCTTCATGATGATGGAAATAGAGTAACAGAAGTTACATCATTGTGGGCAAAAGAGGCCGTCGGCGTGCGTAATTGTGGGCAAAAGTAACAGTCTCATACATTGCAGGCGCCGAGGCAGGCGCACATGTGCAGAGGCCACCAGCGCGCATGCGCAGAAGCAAGGGGCAGAAGCAATGTGACACACACCAGTGTTACCCAATGGCATGAAAGGGGTTAATTGTGAAGTATCACATGGGTAAAATTGAACAAAAGGTGATATGTTTAATGGGTTTAAATGACGTGATGGATGATTGTGTTGTCCTGGTAAGCACACACACACACACACACACACACAGAGACACACACATACACACACAGAGACACACACACACACTAGGAATTCACAGTTACTATAAATATAGAAGTGCAAATAGCTAAAAAGGGGGGGGTAGGTGGGGAGTGCCGAGCACCGAGCACGCACGTCTCAAGTCATGCTTCTTTGCGTTTTGCCACTGAAAGTTTGTTTTGATTTTTCATTAAAAACATCTCCATCACAAATACAATGTGTGACAAAACAGTGACCACAGACAAAGAAGTTTCATTTAAAATGCGCGTGCTCGGCACACATACACTTTTTTTTTACATTGAATTACATTGAGAGAGAGGTGGTTCACAATGGGGCATTTCTGAGATATTATCAGGAGCTTTTTGCTGAGAAAGTTGGTGTATTTCCTTAGCAATAACAAATACCACTTGTGGGTACATTTGCTTGTCTCAGACAGGTCTGCAACTCTGTCTTTCCCCATCATTTCTAAGGCCGCGTCTATAGTAGAACGCGCAAGCTTCTCCGTGACCTGGCGTCGTGCTTGAAATACAAACTTGTTTGTATTGCAAAGCGCCGCTCTCCCTGTTGCGCATGTGCACGCGCTAGCGAGCGCGCACTATGCGCATATGCATTGGCGTCCTAGTGTTTGTTTTGTCGCGAGCTGCGTAGCTCGCGTCATATCCTGCACAATGGATGCGGCCTAAGCATACCAAGTTTCCACGTCCAGGGATTCTGGGTAATGACATGCAAATGACCACTCGCAGTGTGTCACTTTTTGCTTATTGTCTATTTTAACATGTGCCCCTTATAAGCTTATTCCTTAGAAATAACAAAAGTGAAAGGATTTGGCAATACTGTATGTCTTATACTAATTATTTATGTCTTAAGTTAATGCAGTGAATCAATTAATGATGCTTTTTTACTTTAAGGTAGAGGAAGAAGAACCTACAGGGTACATCCGCTTTGAAATGTTTCTTCCAATGATGACCAAAGTACTACTGGAAAGAAGGTACTGTATGAAGTGTATGACATAGAGATTGCTCTCCTGTCAATTGTGTATGTATACTTAAAAATAAAAAACGTTTTTTTATTTTTAAGCGATATCAAATGTTAGTTACCAATTAACAATGTGTGCATATGTGTCAGATAATTTTTGGTTTTAATTGTGGGGTTCTAAAAAATATATATAAAATAGAAACAAATATATACATTTTCAAATTTTGTCTAATTTTTTCTAACGTACAATTTTTGGCTAAAACGTGCAGGTTTTTCCAAAAGGTAATTTTTTTTTGTAATTCTGTTTGTTTATTATCTTTTGTTGCGTTATTTGATTTGATTTAAAAAAATATATATATGATTTGGTTAGGTCTATTGTAGATATTGTCTATGGATATTTTGACATTATTTTGAGTATTTTTCATAATTTGATTTATTTTTCTATTATTCATTTGTTAGATTTTTTTATTATTATTTTCTTACAGTTCATGATTTATATGTATACTGACTAGGATTCAGGTGTTCCTGGACTTATGTTAAGGGACATAATATTTTTTATTTTATTGCAAAGGATAGTTTTTTTTATTACAAAGGATTACTTTTCCCTATTGCAAATGTTCAGCTCTGAAATGTAATTATTTTGTACCAGGAGACTTCTGAGATTTGTATTTGTTATTCATTTGAACAATATTATGTTTAAATGGTTGCCAAGGGGATGACGCTATGCGTAGTAGTTATTTTCCTTGTCGTCTCCGGAAATAATGTATTATGTATTGATACTTTGTGATTGAGACCCAGAGAAACCAGAGACTTCCTGTTTGATTACTATATAAATATTTTTAATACTCTTATTTACTCCTCGATAAAGCACTAGTGGGGGTGGGAAATGTGTTGGAGGGTCCTTTTGCCTCCTTCTTTAACATTGCTAATAAATAAATGAACTTGTTATCATTATTTTTGCACTCTAGCCCTGAAGGTTTTTTTTGCAGTGCATCGCCATCTTAAATGCAAATCTCCCTTTTGCAAAAGTTCAACCAATTTATTAAAAAAAGAAAAATATTCAACTTCTAAAAAGTGGTTACACGAACCAGGCGCTATGTTGTATAAGTAGAGAAAAGATCCTCTAGGACTCAGAGGTAAAGACTTTCTCAAACTCCCTCCTCCATGGGACGGGAGATATGTTTCGTTGTTTGCTCAAGAATCTTTGTATCGAAAGGGTCGCAACATACGCCGATATATATGAAAACTGTATGCATGTGAAACCCTAGAAAAAAAAAAACGAAACAGGATTAGCCTTTCTTGGGTTTTGTGAACATGTCCATCCTTACTGAACTGTTCTGATTATTTTGAGTTAGGCTTTTGGGTTTTAATGTGGATGCTTATCTTAAACTATTGGATACAGGCATAGACACAGACATTAAAAATGCTAGACAAGGTTTTCGATTATTGAGTTTTTTACAGATTCGGTAGAGGTTTCTTTGGGGCTTTAAAAGAAGCCTTTAGAATAACTATTGTAATATCAGTGAATTAAGGGGCTTTTGACAGTAACCAATACTTGATGCACAT
Source organism: Ascaphus truei (assembly GCF_040206685.1). Taxonomy (NCBI): domain Eukaryota; kingdom Metazoa; phylum Chordata; class Amphibia; order Anura; family Ascaphidae; genus Ascaphus; species Ascaphus truei. The sequence continues at coordinate 240,019,821 of NC_134486.1, read as the reverse complement.
AATGGAAAGTATCAGTATTAGCATTTCTTGCTGTCATTTTTCTCTAACTCTACTTATAATAAACTAAATTTACCTAGAAAAAAAATAGTTTCCCGTGTTCGACATGACAAAGACGTTTCTTACGTTTTAAGTAGACTTGAAAGAGTCCGTATTATAGATTTATAAATCTTGACGCTTTGGTTGCTAATCCTTAGAAATAATTATTCACCTTATTTGCGGAGCTGTAACATTGTCATTTCCATATGGAAAATTTACATTGAAAAGTTATTCGAGATAACATTATAATTTATTGACTTACACAGACTAGGTGCCACTCACCCTTTTGACCTCACCTTACCTTTCTTAGGCCCTGACATTTATACTCATTCATTTCTTTCTCCAGCAGATGAAATATAGCAGTAGCATAAGCAAACCTTATAAATTTGTTGGTTTCATGTATTGTAGGTACCGGCCATATCCTGAAGATGTTCTTCTCCGAGCATTTGAGGTTTGTACTTACTAGTGAAGTTAAGGCAAACAATTGAGCTCCTTGAGACTTTGATCAGTTATATCATGTCTGCCCTATTACAGGTTCTAGATGAAAATAAAAGAGGATACCTAACTAAAGATGAGCTTGTCAAGTACATGACTGAAGAAGGTAATACACAATAATACTTTTCTTTGTCACTGCATAAATAAGGACATTAGTAATTCATTGTGCCATTACCTACTATACATGTTCTGCCAGACATCATATTGAATATTCAGATCAGTTACATATAAACCAGAGGTGATATACTATAGCCAATGGTGAGCCATAAGCAGGACTATACAAAGGCACATATTTACTAAGGGCTGCTTTGCTATAAGACACCTGTAGTCCATTCATGTGAGCGGGCCAGAAGGTGCCTTATAGAATAGCACTGCTTAGTAAATATTGCCCACATCCTTTCAAATCTGACAGCATCTTAACACTACAATGGTTGACAGCCCCCCTCCCCCCCAGCATATTGCTTAAAAAATGCATTTCTTTTGGGGGTGCCGACAGGGGCAACATCTAAACCTGTTGCGTTGGGCCCGGTGAAGAAATGGCGACCGAGTGAGTCGGTTGGGCCTTGACTTGTCTCTGAACTTTTGGGGAAGCAGGGAGCCCCTCATCACGCCTCCAATGGGCTGGCCACTCCACACACCCACAAATCCCACTCTAAGGTTGGGCTCGCCGGCACCTCAAACCCCTCCTCTGCTTGGTACCCAGCCCAAGTAAAAAAAATTGGCAGTGTCGGCCCCAGCAAACCTAATTTCTAGACTTTATACTACAAAAGGGGGTTGACATTCTAATTATAATACTTGTTTGTATTGTATTTCTTTAAAAAAAATACAATATTAGACATTGAAGATCTTAATAGAAACAAAATACTGCTAAGCAAAACTAACAAACAATGGGAGCCTAAACATTTGCTACATTTGCTGAAGCCTTGAGTCCACACTGATGTTGATGTCTATCTATTTCTGAAAATATTTGATTGTTTTGTTCTGGTATTGCATTTTCTGCGGCATTTGCATATAAAGTAACACTCCAACAATGCTCCTGTAAATATTATGAAAATAGGTGAAATGTAAAACTATTCAGTATATTTGGTGACTTATCAACACTCAGGCCTGAATCCATAAAAGGGCCAAAGCTTTAACATGCCTCAGCTCCCAAACATATGAATGGGAGTAAATGTTTGCTAAATCTTACTACTTTTTTGTGGCTCTAGGCCTATGAGTTTTGGAAATGCATCTCTTTGCAATGTGCTGCAGGGCCCTCAGACAGCAACGGGTTAAAGATCCCAATAAAAAAAAAACTTGCAGTTTATAAAGATAGGTGATTAGTTACTGGGTAGAGTGTCCAGTGAGCTGGGTGTAAAGGAGATGTGCATTGTAGGTCAAGGGAAAAATAGCAAATGGATTCCCATTACTGTTAGTCTATGGCTAAATCCAATCAGTTTCTCTAGACATGTTCCCTTTCTTTGTTCTATATTAGGAGCTGGGGTTAGATCCATTACTGTAGCAAATTTAGCGTGACTGTACTGAATCAATAGGAAACATCCCAAATGAAGTTGGTCAGAACAGCAAAATGTCCCACCTTTTTTTAGACCGCTTACCTGTCTCTGGTGTTGATTGAGTTTCGTAATGATTTGTAATGAAGTAGAGATGTACAGAGGAAGGAGTGAGAACAAAGACACAGAAGGAAAGGCAGGTCAAGTGTCAGCTGTCTAATAAGGTGTTACAGAACAGTTTATCTGTTAACCACCACTGTGTCAGCCAAGTTATTTTATTGTCTGCAGCTTATGTCCTAAATAATCACGAATGTCCCTACTTCCCGTGTCTGCACCACCATGTCTAATCCTGTACACATAAATATAGAATAAAAAAACAGCAGATAACCTTGTTTCTGTGTTTCCCAGGGGAACCTTTCACACAGGAGGAGATAGAAGAGATGATTTCTGCTGCTGTGGATCCAGACAAGAATATTGTTCCTTATAAAGATTATGCTGCAATGATGATAGTAGAAGACTACTAAATACCACTAACTCGTACTACAAGTTGGGAAAAGTCATCTGGACCACTGATAAAATTGGACCTATTGCACAAAGGATCACGTAATTGCTAGTGTTTGTTTACTTGACAAGAAAAAACATTAAACATCACCGCTTGCATTTGAAAGTTATTGGTTTCCAGTTACCGTCTTTTTTTGGAGTTGGGGGAGAATGTAGGTAACATGGTAACTAGGAAGCTCGATCTTTTCACTAATAAATTTGCACCCTCCAATCGTCTGTTTTTCCTTGGTGTGTGACACAGAGATTGTTGCTTATTTTTCATTTGAAGTATGTAAACATATTTTGGCTACTGTTTAGAAACACTTCATATGCCAGGAAAATGGCAAGATTTTAATTGATTAAATAGCAAATTTCTACTATGTTTTGGTATATGATAAAGGATGGACTTTCAAGATCTAGCACAACAAAAGTGACTTAATGTCTCTTCTTTTTTTTTTTTTTAGATATGATTCACTTTGTTTTGCATAGGGTTGTGTATAAGTTTCATCTTGTTATTTTAAGTAGTTTGAAGTTTTAGGCGCCTTAAAGCTGCAGTTCAGTCAATATCCTGCATGTGTGTTTTTTTAATAAATCAGTTCTGTCGTAAGAAAAAATACTTTTAGCATTTTCTGTTTTAAAAAAAACAACTTTTAAAGACCAATTTTCTTGTATTCTATTTTAACAGCCATTTGCTAAAGCACTGCCCCTTCATGTCCTGTCACAAGCCCTGGCACACCCCTTTGTCAGCCCTGCCCTCCCCCTAGCACATGTCAGTGCAGCAGTGCTCATGAATATTCATGAGCTTCCACTGACAGACAAGCAGAATATAAATAGATCCCTTCACTAATTATGTCACCAAATTTCGACCTATCAATACATGGAGAACGAATTGACCTGCAGCTATACAGTTCTTTAGGTAATTAGAGATTGCACACATAAAACTATTGAAGTAAAAAAATAAATTAAAAAAAAAAAAAAAAAGACTGACCTGCAGCTTTAATCAAAGGCCCCTGGCTTCAAAAATGGGGCAAAAATTGAACTACCATTTCTTTTCTATGGTAAAAGTGGAAAAGTGATTATCAATTGTGGCGCTCAAATCATAAGTGTATAACAGAGTAATCTCAGTAAAATAGTGTAAAAACAACAGTGATTATACAAACACATTCGTTGAATGCTGCTGTGACCCAGTGGGGGATTGCTCTCTCAATCCCATGCAGAGTTGAAGAAGTAGTAGTCGTTGGGAAGCGCAAACATGTGAAAACAGAAAAATAATGATCTGATATATGCAATATTGTCAAATAAAAATGTGGATATCTTCTTTAGGTCTATGGATAGAATACTCACAAATGTGATTACATATAGAGTTAATTGTAGATATTATGATAGATATTATGAAATCTAAGAGAAAAACAAGAAACTATAGTTAGGTCACAAATTACAAGTTAAAGAAACGGTTTGATATCAAATTCCAAATTTAAACCTGAGGGGGATATAGTTTGGAGTTCATATATCCAGTATGATTCCCTCTTAATTAATGCAAGATTTCTATTCCCCCCTCTCCAGTGTGGCATTACTTGTTCAATTGTTTTAAATGTGAGACCTTGGGGATTGGAATTGTGAAACAATAAAAGGTCTCACATTTAAAGCAATTGAACAAGTAATGCCACACTGGAGAGGGGGGAATAGAAATCTTGCATTAATTAAGAGGGAATCATACTGGATATATGAACTCCAAACTATATCCCCCTCAGGTTTAATTTGGAATTTGATATCAAACCGTTTCTTTAACTTGTAATTTGTGACCTAACTATAGTTTCTTGTTTTTCTCTTAGATTTCATAATATCTACAATTAACTCTATATGTAATAGCTAATACATTTGAAATGTTTTTCCTATGCCAGATCGCTTGGTATAATACATGTATCATATGTGTTTTCTAACTAAACTGCTAGATTAATCTTGCAACTAATAATGTTTTAAATATTTTCTATTATTTTTTATCCTAATAAATAGTTCTCATGTATCCCTATTTTATCTTCACATATGTATGATGTATGATGTGGAGAAACTATGTTTAAATACCGGCAACTCTTAGCATACGTTTACACGATACCACTTTAAGATTGATGTATCATTCAGTTTTTCAACCAATCAAATGATAGTTTAGAGTATATAAGACTACACTATCATGTCATTGACACTCCTGATGAAACCGAGGAAGGTGAAACACGTAGAGTGACGCTGATAGAGGACTCACACCACCGACTGGAACCCCTGGATACCGCTGACATCACATCCGGAACTGCCGAGACATATCCGTGAGACGCACGCCAAACAGAGAGACAACTCCAGGGGAAGCAGAAAGTTCATTTCTACTGCAGCCGAGATCGATTGTGTGATCTAAATGCGTGTTACCATCTGATACCATGTGAGTGTATTGTAATATACTTACCTTTTTTATAAATTCCTACAGTCTGCACTATGCCCGGTTCTTTGTTTATTACTTAAGGTTACCAGAGTGCATATCCCTATTGAAGCCAACACACATCTTCATCGCAGCTGGCGGGTCATCACTTAAAGATACCATTACGTACACATATCCATCCTCAAATTTGTGAGTATTCTATCCATAGTCCTAAAGAAGATATCCACATTTTTATTTGACAATATTGCACTCAGATCATAATTTTTCTGTTTTCACATGTTTGCGCTTCCCAACGACTACTACTTCTTCAACTCTGCATGGGATTGAGAGAGCAATCCCCCACTGGGTCACAGCCGCATTCAACGAATGTGTTTGTATAATCACTGTTGTTTTTACACTATTTTACTGAGATTACTCTGTTATACACTTATGATTTGAGCGCCACAATTGATAATCACTTTTCCACTTGTACCACTTCTCTTCTATTATTGAGGCTGCACTTATTATAACCACATCTGATCACACTGGCTACATCAAATGTTTTCTCAAATAGGTCTAATAGAAATATTAATTTAGAAACATTTTAAAGATGCAGATCTCTCATTTAAAGATGATCAGGAACAAATCAACGCCACATGTATAAAATTGGAACGTATTCTGATATGGGATACAAAAAAAAATGGCTAGATTTATTGTTTCTAAGAAAATATGTAGAATACAAAATAATCCCCAGGGGATTAAGAATACAAAAAAATCCTTCTATGGATTTAAGTGATGAGGAATTCATATCTAAATGGAACACAACACAAGATGAATGTTCTCTCAATCTAATGAAATTAATAATGCAACATCAAGAAAAACTCTTAAGTATTTTAGATAAAGAAATAGAAGATCTACAAACCGAACTAGGCTCTTTAAAGAACATTAAAGATTATAATGAAAGAGATGCTAAGATGCAAAAAAACATTGATACTTTAAAAAAAGAAGTGATTGCTATTAAATTACAGAAATTCAGGAGAGATCAGGACGACCATGCGAAAGGCATAGAAAGAACTTGGAACAAAGTTTCCAAAAAGAGCCCTAAGACATATTCTGGCCCTGATCCTCCTGAAAAAAGCCAAATAACCACTTCCCATATGGATACCTCTTATAGAGGGAAATTTACAAACAAATATCCTAAAAATCATGCAGGCTTTTTACCTCAGAGTTTAATTAAAAGAGTAGACACTAAACCTCCTCCAACAGGAGGAAAAGCTAAAGAAAAAACTAAACACATTGAACTAAGCGACATTATTGGCAAACCAACAAAAGAGAACTCAAAAACCACTATTACTCATTCACAAAAAGAGTCACCTTCTTTTTTAGATCACAAGGGGTGTTTGAATTCATGGGAAACCAGGAATCCATTTCACCCCCTAATAAACCAAAATCCACCTCTAAAACAGAGAAACAAAAGACGCATGTCAGAGAGAGACGAGGGGGCAGAACACGGAAAAACAAGAAAAATGTTTTAAAACCAAAAAATATTTTTAACCTGAATCAAAAGATTCTTACAGTAAACCAAAGTAGAGTTATTAGTAAAGGACTTACCTTTGCTCCCACTATCGGACCAAATAAGTTTAATTTGTATATAGATGTACAAAAATTTTTGAGATCACTCACTATTAAAAGATTTTTTATTAATAAAGAAGCAGAAACAAGGAACTGGACTAATCCACCTATTAGCAATACAGATTGTCCTACTACATCTAAATTGGAGTTACCTGAATTTGTACATTCCAAATTCAAACCCAAATCTCACTTTTTTCCTACGTTTGCAAAAGGAAACCACCTAGAGGTCTTTTTCCAATTAATCATCAAGGATTTAGAGGCCTTAACCACTACTAACAAATAACACACTAATTTAACTAAAGATGAAAAAATTGCATTAGAAGAACTCTCATTAGATCAAAGTATCGTAATCAAACCAGCAGATAAGGGAGGAGGAGTGGTAATTATGGATCACTGTTACTATATGCAAGAAGCAAATAGAATTCTGGGCGATGTTACTACTTACCAAAAGCTAAATTCAACCCCCTCTATTCCATTTAAAAACGAATTGTTGACCCTACTAGAGGATGGTAAACAGAAGGGAATTTTGGAGGAAAATGAATTCCAATTTCTGAATATACAAGACCCTATATTCCCAATCTTTTACTTCCAACCAAAAATTCATAAAAATCTTACACGCCCTCCTGGAAGGCCAATAATTTCAGGAATAGGGTCATTAACATCGAACCTATCAGAATTCATAGATAGCTTTTTGCAGGAAATAGTTAAAGTACAAAAATCCTATTTGAAAGACACTAATGATGTGATATTGTTATTAAGAGACATACAATGGCAAGAAGGCTACTTGTTAGTCACTACAGATGTAACGGCTCTATATACATCAATCAGACATGCTGATGGATGCAGAGCCATAAAAACCTTTTTGGAAAAAAGTGGGAAGTTTCCTATGTTACAAATTGAGTTTCTTGTTAAATGCATACAATTTATACTAAACAAAAATGTATTCTGGTTCAACGAAGTATTTTACTTACAGCTGTGTGAGACCTCCATGGGGACCAAGTTCGCGCCCAGCTACGCCAACTTACTCATGGCCATGTGGGAAGATCAATACAAATGGTCATGGGCAGGTCTGGACGCGAACTTGGTCACATGGCGGAGGTATATAGATGACATCATCTTTGTTTGGAAGGGCACATCAGAGGATCTAGATTCATTTCTTCTATATCTAGATAATAATGAATTAAATTTAAAATTCACATCTAGTATTAGTGATTCCACTGTAAATTTCCTTGATTTAACCATTTATATAGAGAATAATCTTATTAAAACCATGAAACTTATGAAATCTTTCTTCAAAGATGTAGATGCAAATAATTTCATATTGCAGTCCAGTTGCCATTTCAATAAATGGATAGCAAACATGACGTACGGACAATACCGTAGATTGAAACGCAACTGCACTGACAATCATATATTTGAAGAGCAATCTACTATATTAACTAGAAAATTTGCAGAAAGAAATTACAATATCAGCAATGTAGAGCAAGCACTGGCTAAAACCAATCTTGTACCTAGAGAGTCACTATTGCTCCCTGCTAAGAAAAAGGCCCACAACCCTACTTTAAAGGTGCCCTTCATTACACAATTCAATAAATACACTAACAAAATCAACAAAATCCTCAATACGCTGGCCCATACTAAAAAATGACCAGTTTTGGGAGTACATTTACCAGATAGAGTGCAGATGGTATATAAAAAAGCACCAAATATTAAAAACAAACTGGCCCCTAGTGCTATTAGGAGACAATCACAAGTCCATCACTCTACCTGGTTAAATCTCCCTAAAGGTTTTTTTAACTGCAAAACTTGTACTGCCTGCCACTATAGCTCCAAAATAGAAGATAGTTTTAACTCTACCACGACTCAGAAATCATATAGTATTAAACAACATCTAAATTGTAGATCTAACTTTGTAGTCTACCTTCTGGAATGCAGCTGCGGTTTACAGTACTTAGGTAAAACTATACGTCCCCTTAGAACCTGCATATTGGAACACATTGGGAACATAAAAAAGAAACTTACTACCCATAGTGTATCTCAGGGGTGATCAAACTGGGGGGTGCGCCCCCTTGGGGGGGTGCAAGATTATGTAGGGGGGGCGCAGGCTGCGTGCGGGGAAACCTGGGGGCGGGCAGAGCTGTGCACGGGCGGCCAGAAGCTCCGTACAGAGGCTGCTTCCAGTTCTCTGCTGTGTCTGCCTGCAGAGGGGGCGTGGCCTGCAGAGGGGGCAGAGCCTTGCTGCGGGGCCTTCCCTGCACACAGACAAGCCCTCCTCCTCCTGTCTGTTACCCGCCCGTTTTCTGCAGCACATGGGGGGACCTGAGCAGGCTTAGTTACTGTGTGTGTGTGTGTGTGTGTTGTGATTGAGTGTGTGTGGGTTGTGATTGAGTGTGTGCTGGTTGTGATTGAGTGTTGGTTGTGTGTGTGTGTGTGTATATATGTGTGTGTGTGTGTGTGTGTGTGTGTGTGTGTGTGTGTGTGTGTGTGTGTGTGTGTGTGTGTGTGTGTGTGTGTGTGTGTGTGTGTGTGTGTGTGTATATATATACATATGTGTGTGTGTGTGTGTATATATATATATATGTGTGTGTGTGTTGTGATTGAGTGTGTGTGGGTTGTGATTGAGTGTGTGTGGGTTGTGATTGAGTGTGTGCTGGTTGTGATTGAGTGTTAGTTGTGTGTGTGTGTGTGTGTGTGTGTATCTATATATATCTATATGTGTGTGTGTGTATATATATGTGTGTGTGTGTGTGTGTGTGTGTGTGTGTGTGTGTGTGTGTGTGTGTGTGTGTGTGTGTGTGTGTGTGTGTGACACTGTGTGTGTGTGTGTGACACTGTGTGTGTGTGTGTGTGTGTGTGTGTGTGTGTGTGTGTGTGTGTGTGTGTGTGTGTGTGTGTGTGTGTGTGACACTGTGTGTGTGACACTGTGTGTGTGACACTGTGTGTGTGTGTGACACTGTGTGGGACACTGTGTGTGTGTCAGGCACTGTAGGGTGGGGACCGGAGCTACGGGGGGGGGGGTCAGGAGCGTAGAGAGAGGGGGGAGCCGAGAAACATACAGGGGGAGTGGAGAGGAGGGACCAGGAAATTTTAAGCAACCCACCCCCCTCCTGTCCACTGCCCCCCCTCCTGTCCACTGTCCCCCCCCGCCTGTCCACTGTCACCCCCCCTCCTGTCCACTGTCCCCTCCCCCTCCTGTCCACTGTCCACTCCCCCTCCTGTCCACTGTCCCCCCCTCCTGTCCACTGTCCCCCCCTCCTGTCCACTGTCCCCCCCTCCTGTCCACTGTCCCCCCCCTCCTGTCCACTGTCACCCCCCCTCCTGTCCACTGTCACCCCCCCTCCTGTCCACTGTCACCCCCACTCCTGTCCACTGTAACCACCCCCTCCTGTCCACTGTCTCGACCCCCTCCTGTCCACTGTCCCGTCCCCCTCCTGTCCACTGTCCCGTCCCCCTCCTGTCCACTGTCCCGTCCCCCTCCTGTCCACTGTCGTCCCGTCCCCTCCTGTCCACTGTCGTCCCGTCCCCTCCTGTCCACTGTCGTTCCGTCCCCTCCTGTCCAGAGTCGTCCCCTCCCCTCCGGTCCACTGTCATCCCGTCCCCTCCTGACCACTATCCACTCCTGTCCACTGTCGTCCCATCCACTCCTGTCCACTGTCCCGTCCACTGCCCCGTCCCCCTCCTGTCCACTGTCATCCCGTCCCCTCCTGTCCAGTGTCATCCCCTCCCCTCCTATCCATTGTCGTCCCCTCCCCCTCCTGTCCACTGTCGTCCCGTCCCCTCCTGTCCCATGTCCCGTCCCCCTCCTGTCCACTGTCCCGTCCCCCTCCTGTCCACTGTCCCGTCCCCCTCCTGTCCACTGTCCCGTACCCCTCCTGTCCACTGTCCCGTCCCCCTCCTGTCCACTGTCCCGTCCCCCTACTGTCCCGTCCCCCTCCTGTCCACTGTCCCATCCCCCTCCTGTCCACTGTCCCGTCCCCCTCCTGTCCACTGTCCCATCCCCCTCCTGTCCACTGTCATCCCATCCCCCTCCTGTCCACTGTTGTCCCGTCCCCTCCTGTCCACTGTACCCGTCCCCTCCTGTCCACTGTCCCCGTCCCCTCCTGTCCACTGTCCCCTCCTGTCCCCTGTCCCCGTCCCCTCCTGTCCCCTGTCCCCGTCCCCTCCTATCCACTGTCCCCGTCCCCTCCTGTCCACTGTGCCGTCCCCTCCTGTCCACTGTCCCGTACCCTCCTGTCCACTGTCCCCTCCTGTCCACTGTCCCGTCCCCTCGAGTCCACTGTCTCCCCCCCCTCCTGTCCACTGTGTGTGTGTGTGTGTGTGTGTGTGTGTGTGTGTGTGTGTGTGTGTGTGTGTGTGTGTGGACTGCAGTGTGTGTGTTGGTTGTGATTGAGTGTGTGTGTTGTGTGTGTGCTGTGCCTGTTGGTTGTCTGTCTGGTTGTGATTGAGTCTTGGTTGTGATTGTTGTGATTGTGTGTGTGTGGGTGTTGTGATTGAATGCAGCGGTGCACAAACTGAGGGGGGGGGGGCGCCCCGGGCGCAAGATTATTTAGGCGGAGGGCTTGTGGCAAAATCTGGGTGCACATGCAAAAAAGATGTGCGCGCGCAGGCGGCCAAACAGAATAGTGCAGGTGGCGGCCACGTGATTTGGAGGTACTGGGGAGGAGCAGACGTGAGCGCTGTGATGTAAAACGCCCCTCCTTCCGGTGTCTGCCCTACAATAGCGCTGTGTTCCTGCTCTCCTCCGCTGGCAACTGCTTCACTGCGATCCTCTGCAAGTGAGAGGGTAGGCTGCCACTATATCACTCATACTATGAATGTACAGAAATATTTTTAAAAAAGTGTAAACACTTCCCCGCTCGTGCTTGCAAAAGTATGCAGGACACCCTGCGCTCATGCTTGGAGAGTTGGTGATGTCACCGCTCTCAGCGGCAGCGTGGACGCAGCCTAATTTTGCAAGAGCGAGCTGTTGAAGTATGTAAGTATTTAGGCTGTGCTTATAGTGCCGGCAACGCGACATCGCCCGAAAACAAATGCATTGTCGCCGCCGCGTGCGCTTATAGTAAGCGTGATGTGGCAATGCAATTTTTTTTAAGCGGCAATATTTGATTTTTCAGGGGCTGTCGCGTCATGTTACAGCCCCTGAACCAATCAATGGCCTGGTCGCCCACGCCCCCGCTGCAAAGCGAAATACAACTTTCGCTAGCGTCGTCGTCGCAGGCACTATATGCGCGGCCTTAGACATATTTGTATTTACATTGTATACCGTTTAATAAAGGTTTTTTTTTTAATGTGATTTTGATTACATCAGGCAGGGGGGGCCCGAGAAATGTCATGGATAAAAAGGGGGGCTCGGCTTAAAAAGTTTGCTCACCCCTGGTGTATCTAATCATTTTTTATTGTTTCACAATTCCAATCCCCAAGGTCTCACATTTAAAGCAATTGAACAAGTAATGCCACACTGGAGAGGGGGGAATAGAAATCTTGCATTAATTAAGAGGCAATCATACTGGATATATGAACTCCAAACTATATCCCCCTCAGGTTTAAATTTGGAATTTGATATCAAACCGTTTCTTTAACTTGTAATTTGTGACCTAACTATAGTTTCTTGTTTTTCTCTTAGATTTCATAATATCTACAATTAACTCTATATGTAATAGCTAATACATTTGAAATGTTTTTCCTATGCCAGATCGCTTAGTATAATACATGTATCATAAGTATTTTCTAACTAAACTGCTAGATTAATCTTGCAAGTAATAATGTTTTAAATATTTTCTATTATTTTTATCCTAATAAATAGTTCTCATGTATCCCTATTTGATCTTCACATATGTATGATGTGGAGAAACTATGTTTAAATACCGGCAACTCTTAGCATACGTTTACACGATACCACTTTAAGATTGATGTATCATTCAGTTTTTCAACCAATCAAATGATAGTTTAGAGTATATAAGACTACACTATCATGTCATTGACACTCCTGATGAAACCGAGGAAGGTGAAACGCGTAGAGTGACGCTGATAGATGACTCACACCACCGACCGGAACCCCTGGATACCGCTGACGTCACATCCGGAACTGCCGAGACGCATCCGTGAGACGCACGCCAAACAGAGAGACAACTCCAGGGGAAGCAGAAAGTTCATTTCTACTGCAGCCGAGATCGATTGTGTGATCGAAATGCGTTACCATCTGATACCATGTGAGTGTATTGTAATATACTTACCTTTTTTTATAAATTCCTACAGTCTGCACTATGCCCGGTTCTTTGTTTATTACTTAAGGTTACCAGAGTGCATATCCCTATTGAAGCCAACACACATCTTCATCGCAGCTGGCGGGTCATCACTTAAAGATACCATTACGTACACATATCCATCCTCACATTTGTGAGTATTCTATCCATAGACCTAAAGAAGATATCCACATTTTTATTTGACAATATTGCACTATCAGATCATTATTTTTCTGTTTTCACATGTTTGCGCTTCCCAACAACTACTACTTCTTCAACTCTGCATGGGATTGAGAGAGCAATCCCCCACTGGGTCACAGCAGCATTCAACAAATGTGTTTGTATAATCACTGTTGTTTTTACACTATTTTACTGAGATTACTCTGTTATACACTTATGATTTGAGCTTCCCAACGACTACTACTTTTCTATGGTAAAGCAGGCTCTATTTTTGAACTGCACACATTTGGAAGAAAATGTAAATAAAAATGTCTAAAGGTTTATATTTTTATTATCTCTGATTCTCCTTAAATTTCTTTAAAATGTATATATTCACAGGGCCATATTTAGAAGGTCATGGCCTGGGTCCTGTCAAACATAATTACTATCCTTTATACCACAAAATGGGGTTAACATCCTAATTATAATATTTGTTTTTATTGTTTTTCTTTTTTTAAATTTGACTTGAAAAGATTAAATATTAACACAATACTGCTGTGTAAAAAAAACCTCCCATGTAATAGGTGAAGTGAATTGCTAGGAGCCTAGGTATTTGATAATGCTTACAGTCCACACTGATGTGGATTTCTGTCGGCGTACTGAAATTATTATATTGTTTTGGTATTGCATTTCCTGTAGCATTTGTATATAAAGTCGCACTCCAACAGTGCTGCAGTGAATATTATAAAAATATGTGAAATGTAATACAAACGAGTATATTTGGTGACATATCAACACACTAGGGTCCAAACATTTATCAATACACTTTATACACTACACCTTTATGGCACCTTGTGGTTTATTTATTTAAATTTTCTGTAAGATGCCTTACTGCTTAGCTCTGCTTAGTAAGTATAGTCCAAAATGTGTTGGCATGTAGTACTGCATTTGTTCTGTATTTTTGTCAAGAAAAAGTTAACAGTTGACTTCCGGTATGGTGCCAGGGTGGTGAGATGCACATAGAGATAGCTCCACTGGATCCCGAGGAGAGGCCCGCAGTGTCTGCTAATAAACTGCAAAAAAATACCCAAAAAGAACTTCACCACACCCGTGAAAATAAGTCTATCAGTTTATGGAGAAATACCTCCCGAAAACTGGATATATGGGTCCCAAACAGCAAAGAAATGAGAGGAGAGATTTAGAACAAGAAGCTGTAGAAACAGAACCAACTAACTGTGTCATCTAGAGGCAATCGACTACGCTACCACTGCGAAAGCAGTGGTCAAAAAACTTGCCTAAACTAAAGAAAAACACAGAAAAAATTCAACACTCTATAGAAAATCTTAAAGAGGAACTTACTGCACACACTTCCAGAGTGGAGGAGGCCGAGACCAGCGTGAGTCCGGTGGAGGATGACTTGTTGACCATTCACAAACAGTGGACGAGCTAAAAAAACAAAAATATACTGGAAGAGAAGCCCGACGATCTTGAAAATCGATCAAGAAGAAATAACATCATAGGGGACCCAGAAACTTTTAAACAAAACGACCTCATGGATTTTTGTGAAAGATGGCTGCCAGATAAAGCTGGGCATAATGACTGGGGATGGCCCTATAAAAATTGGAAGAGTGCACAGGCTTGCTTTATTGATAGCATTTTATTTAATTGTCTATTTTTTTTAGGTTGCCCATTGACAGCCAATGTGTTTATCTATGCCCCTTTCAGGCTATAGATAAGCATAGTGACAAGCTACAGTATGCATTTTTTGGCAAATGCCTTTTTTTATTTAATTGTTACAGTATGTATTGTATTTTCTGAAAAAAAAATTTTTTTTAGGTTGCTGTGACGGTGAGGGTGTACCCAGGCCAATGAATAAAGGTATTATGCCCAGCTGGGTGCCCCTGAGGGAATTATAGAGTGCTAGCTCTGCACCCAGTAGTGGCTGCAACATTGCAAATGTATTAAACATGTCTGTGTGTGTCCCACCAGGTATAAGGTGGCGGCAATAATTTCATGAATTAAATGTATGGGTTATTGTGTCCATGTTTCCTTGTAAACCGCGCAAAGTAAAAAAAGGTTTTAAAAAAGCAGCAGCTTGCAGCACAGCGCATAGCGTTTAGCTAACTTCAGCTAGGAAGGTCCTGGAGCACTGAGTTTTGGCTGTGAGTGCTGCTGGAGTAAAATCATTAAAAAGTTTATGCCGCAATTTTTATAAAGGTATATAAAAATTGATGTATAAAAGTCCTCAAGGGTTATGTTTTTGGTAAAGTAATGTTCAGAGGAAGTCATTCAATGTGGATGAAGGTCCATTTGCATAGGAAACAGAGGAAGCTACCCAGCCCCTAAGCTTCAAAGGCCGTCCAGGATATGAAGGTGTTAACCATGTGTTAGCACGGGTATGGAAGTGTTAGACCCTGTGTTAGCAAGAATGGGTGAAGGAAGAGACTTCAATAAGCCATCCTGCCAAATGGCTGCACTGTCCAGACTTTCCGGGACTGAGCCGGCAGGGTGTCTAGCATGACAAATGGGAAAATATGGCGTTTGTTGCACATGCCCAGGTTCTATGCTGAACCACCCAGTGTCGGTCTACACAGGACTGGCAAACTCCAGGATAGGTGGGATAATTTATTCCCACGCAGAGATTGGCTGGCCAGGTTAGGTATAGGAAGTTTTAACCCTATAATAATCCCTGCAGCCCAGCAGGAATAAGTTCCATCTAAGTTCCATCTGAGAGTCATCATGCGGTATTAGATTCACCTACGATTTATCATGCAGTGAAAGAGCCATCTTGTAACAAGACTTAACATCGTAACTAGTAAGTGTATTGTTTTGTTGTAAATAAATTACAATTTATTTTATCTCTTGTTTTGCTCAATCAAAAGATCCGGGTATTTTGGTGTTTAAAGCATTGGTCTCCTGTGACAGGCTGTTTTCTGGTGGCAGCGGCGGGACCTGATTGAGCCTATGGTATAGTATCCTGCGGGATCCTATAGCATAGAGGGAGACCCTAATGTTGCGAGCTCTCAAAGCGAGAGGTAGCATACACACAGTTTGCAAGAGCAGGAAAAAATATAGTCACCCTTTGCCCCATAACTTTTTGCCTGCGGGTGAAACATGGACAAGCGAGCAGGACGATTCAGTGTAACGCTTGCGCTGCCCACGATCAAGACAGGACCCCGATACTGAGGTGGGGAAGTAGCAAACCACGCACCCACAGCAGCGGAAGCGTGCCGGGCAGGCGGATTGGCAAACGTAGCCAGGTCTGGGTTGGAGAGACCGGGTTAGTCGATACTTGCCAAGGTCTTGGGATGGGATGGAGAGTTCAGAATAGTCAAAGTCTGTTAGCCGTGGTCTGGGGAAGGAGAGGTCAGAATCATGGAAGTCCGTATAGCCGTGGTCTGGGGTTGGAGAGGTTAGAATCGTGGTTGTCCGTAAAGATGTGGTCTGGGTTGGGGAGGTCTGCAGAGTCGAGGGTAAGCCGGGGTCAAAATCCAGAGAGGTTCCAAGATCAAGCCGTACATTCAGGACTTGGGATCGTGCACGGATCATTGCCAGGTGTGAGGGTTATGGCTTACCGATGGCTGGTCGGTCAAAGGTGCAACTGGAGGAGGATTTGGAACAGCATGAAGCAGGCATTGCTTATCCTGAGGGCATGGAGCCCGTCGCTGCAGCCGCAGTGATTACACTTCAGCCCGGGGTGCCGGAGATTCATCCAGCCCCGGAGGGAGATGGGGAGGGAGAGGGTGATCAACGGGATAATTGGTGAAGGACTGGGTCTTGGGGGGTGCGCGAGGGATAGTCTCTGTGGCTACTGGACTCGCTAACCCTGGACTCACAGCACTTCTTGCCTCATGGGGGGAGAGAGCTACAGCAGATGAGATAATTCGGATGCTGGCAGCTGTACACGGACAAGTGTCCCCTCAATCTCACTTGATCAATGGAGAGCAGGCTGTCCCCCAAGTGGATCATCACAGTTTCAACAAGTTTGTCTGTGGCACGGATCAAATCGATGGTTTCCTCTCAGACTTTGAAACTCAGTGTCTGAGATACCGGGTGCCACAACAGGACTGGGTGCTGTGCATGCACCCCTTGTTGTCTGGACTGGCTAAACAGACCCTGCAGTCCATCCCACGTGAAGATCGGGATGACTATGAGCATATGAAAGCTGTGCTGCTGTTGCAGTATGCCCTCACCCCAGAAGCGTACCACAGCAAGTTCAGGACAGGGGAACGTTACCCCAAGGAGTCCTATGTGAACTATGGTGCCCACATGGCACGGCAAGGTACTCAGTGGGTGGACGGTTGTGGTGCTACAAAGTACCACACTTTACTGGACTTGATTTTCCAGGAGCAATTGCTTGAGCAGTGTCCCTCGGACGTGAGGGCATGGGTCTTTGACCGTAAACCTAAGACCCATGTGGAAGCTGCCAGGATGGCGGAATGTGTATGTGTGCAGTCACCTCCTGATGGTCAAGAAAGGGGCTCCCAAGAAATCGGCTGTGCCAGTCAAGGGAGCCAAACAGACCCCTCAGTGCGTACACAAGCCTTCAGCAGAGAACAGTGTTTCAAAGGCTGCAGAGTTCAAGCATGAAAGGAGATGCTATCTCTGTAATAATGTGGGTCACATCAGACCTGACTGTCCAGACCGTGCCAAGTCCGGTGTACCCCAGCCGCGGCAACACTCTCCAGCTGCGAGGCCGGTCGCCCGTGTGCGACTGGCACACACAGATGAGTCAAGTCCAGCCACGGAATCAACCCACAGAGGGACGTCCACGTAGAGATCTGCACTTGACCCCCAGGAACAAGCGGTGGAGACGGAGGGACATCAGGTTGCGCCAGTCAGGCTGCAATCCAGTGATGTCTAGCAGAAACATCTGCGGAGGGTGACCATCGGAGATCGGCAAGCGGATAGTTTGCTGGACTCCGGGTCCACCTTTACCCTGGTCTGACCTGATATGGTCTGACCAGAGGATCTGCTCCCTGGCACCGGGGGGCAAGTGACCATGCCAGATGGAGGATCGCGGTCACTCCAGGTTGCCCGGGTCTTTTTGGATTGGGGTGCCGGATGTGGCATGAGGGAGGTGGGGATATTGCCTGGGTTGGATGCCGAAGTTTTGCTTGGAAACCTGTGTGTTCACAGCAGAGCTGCTCCTGTTGCAGCGATTACTAGGGGCCAGTCATCAAGGATCACAGCAGATTCATCCCCTGTCCCCCTGCATTTGGGACCAACAGTTCCAGTGGTCTTTGCAGAGACCAGACAGATAAGCCAGACTGAGTCACGACCAGAGACTAACTTACCTTCCCCTTTACCTGTTCCTGTGGCCCCTGACTTAGAGACTATGGGATCTATGCAGTAAGCGGCGAAAAAGCACTTTCGGGAAGCAGGAGGTCCCCGGACCTAAAACCAATGCGGTTCTGCTCTGGAGACCCCCTGCTCATCTACACTAGAGTCAAAACACACATATCAATAAACAATAATTCATTACCGTAGCGGCTATCCGCTATGGTAATGAACCTGCATTAATGTCATTTTTATTAATAGTGTGCGGGTGTGTGTTGTGTGTTGCAATGTTTATTGGGGGCAATTGTCCCCAATAAACATGCTATTTTGCCTTAACCCCTTCATTGCTTTATCGAATAGCCGCTAAGGTAATGAAGCTGCTTTAATGTATTTTTTTTTAATAGTGTGCAGGGGCAGGGGGTCTTCTGAGCTGAACCGCATTGATTTCTGGCTCAGGGACCCCCTGCTTCCCGTGTTACAGGCCCCGATATGGAGCATCGGGTGCCAGTATCGCCGCCATTTTTATTGCGTCCACGTCGCGTACCGGGGCCTGTAACTCGGGAAGCAGGGGGTCCCTGAGCCAGAAATCAAAGCGGTTCAGCTCAGAAGACCCCCTGCTCCCAAACATTATTAATAAAAATACATTAAAGCAGCTTCATTACCTTAGTGGCTATTCGCTAAGGCAATTAAGGGGTTAAGGCAAAATAGCATGTTAATTGGGGATAATTGCCCCCAATAAATATTGCAATACACAACACAAGTCCCCTCCCCCCGTGCCCCCAACAACCCCTCTACCCCCTAACATACATAACAGAGCTTAAATGTTTGGGGATGCACAGGAATTATTCTACAGGCCGGCGGTGGCCCTCGGTTGGACCCCGTAGGTGTCCGGGGGTCCCCGCTTGCCTGCAGTACCAATTCTGTGCCCCAAAAAAATAATTAAAAAACACATAAATACTTTAAAATAAATACAACTCCCCTCCTCCCCGCACCCTAACACGTACAGTACAGTAATTGGGCAAAATTACTATTATCCACATATGAATAATAGTGCATTTGCCCATTTCAAATACAAGAAGCAGCAGAAATAAAATAAATACATCTTGCACTCACCCCTGCCAGGCACCCACGATGAAGGCCGTCCTCATCCTCACCCCGTCCCTGCCCTCCGTTGCTGCAAAAAATACACAAGAATAAAAAGCGACAATCTAATGTCCCCTAACCCCTTAATCACCTTCGCGGTTAGTAACCGCTAGAGTAATTAAGGGGTTAAGAACACTGTGGGGGATTGGTGGACAACACGAACAAACCAAAGCACTCACAACTCACCGGGTTTGAACAAAAAATAAAAAAAGTTTATTGAACTACATATTAAAAAAAAACATACTAGGGGCAAAACAAAAAGGGTCCTCCTCCCATGTGTTTCACGCTGTCATAGCGCTTTCTCAAGGAGTATGAGCAGAAGGTATGTTGACTGATTTATAAAGCCCCTCCTTTTGGCAAACTCAGCTGATTGAGATTACATTTAATCATGTTTTAGTGTTACGTGCAATAGTACATATTGAGATTAATCGTTTGAACAATATGATGTTGTTATCGAAACGGAATCCATTCTATTATGCAACAGCATATAAAACATTCTCTAATGAGTTTATAGTATATATAGCGCGCCAGCAAAGATGGATATTGAGTATGTATGACTGCTATAAAGACAATAAGCATAATTGACTCTGTAACAGCCTATCACATAATATATGTGTTATAAGGATAACTGGCCAAATAGCTGGTGCGCTGTATATGTATACATATAGTGAATTAGATTAAACATAACAGAATGACCCCACTACATTATACTAATCTTGTTAGCAACTTTATACCTTGGATTTTAAACATTAAATATGAATTTAGTCATATGCTACATATTATGATTATTAGATATGTGAGAGCATTTAAAGCTACAGATATTACAATATAGTATGAATTATGTCTTGACCTATCAATAGGGACATAGACACAAAGTATTAGTTGTTAAAAATGTGTGTATATGTGTCAACACAATGCAGAAATGTCCCAACTAGGGAAAAAATTATGAAGTGAGACTTTGTTTGTGACGTACATTAGCTAATCATGAGGATAAAGAAACATTATGTATGTCATGTTCAAGGGAGGATCATAGTACATATCCAAAATATTTTTATTTATTTATACCAAATATAAATCTAAACCTCTGTCACATGGTCTACATCAGCCAATCAGATTGGGGATTTAGTTTCAACGCTCTGATTGGCTCAAGTACCATGTGACGGCGGCCATCTTGCTTTTGATAACATCATGTTAAAGGGAAATTAAGCACAGCCATTCTGATTGGCTGGCTTCATTTCCTTTACATGACGTCATAAAAAAAAATACAAAACCACATGGTTTTCACTGTACAATCAGGGCCGTGGGAACCATTTGATGGAAATGTAACGTCATAGGCCTATAAAGGCCTATGTCGCCTCATTTTAGAGAAAGAACCAGAGGAGGACGGACATCCTCCAGCAAGAAGAGGACAAGGGCGTGCCGGAAGAAGTTTCAGATGAAGACCCCGAAGGCCCCCAAAGAGTGACGGTATGGATTGCAAATGGAAAGAAAGAAGAAAAAGACTTGGGTTTTAATTTTTACCTTGTTCCTGTGCGTGGATTGGTTCGTGAGTATGTGGTGTCCCCGGGATTCGGTAGGTGAGGTCATCTAAAGGTAAGTTAACAAAATAAATGTATGTTATTTTATTTTTACAGGTTTAAAAAAAAATGTATGTGATAGTTTTTTTTAAGGCAAAGTTATTGTCCCTGTATTTATGTATGTCCCTATGGCTATATATACATACATCCATACATGGACAATATATGGTTGTTATGTATTTTTCTTTATAATGTAATTTAATTGTTTTTTATGCCCATTTATTGCTTCTGTATTTATATATGTCCATAGGGATATATATACATACAGGGACAATCAATACTTGCAAATGCTTGTTTTAATCTTTTTATATGAAGTTTGCTTGTTTGATTAGAACTGTTTCTGCAATGTAATTTGTATTTTTATTTAGTTAGAAGTAATTTTGAGTGGTGTTTTAAATAGTTTATTTCGGGGGGAGCTTGCTTTTTAATAGTGGCTTCTTTTTGGTAGTTTGATGTTTGGCTGATGGTGTTATTTTGAACTTAATTACTCCTGCCTAACGACACACTAGAGTGAGTAAAAGCTCACAAAACCAAAATAAAGAAATTTTATTAATGTAACCTCGACGACTTAAAATGAATACATAACAACAATTAAATTAAATCCTCAGCTCATATTAAAAAAGTATTTATAAAACAAATTACATCACGTGACGCACCCCGTTGCCATGACAACGAGACACTGACGTCAGGCGGTGGTGACATGTTGCCATGGCAATGTGGCATCACGTGATGCCTCGCGCCATAATATGTCCCGTTGTCATATCAACTTAATGCTGCGTGGCGTCATGGAGCGTCTCGTTGTTATAGCAATGTGCATTACGTGACGTCGCGCAGCCATGTTAATGGAATTTGGAGGGGAGGATACAGCGACACACAGACACATTGACAGTGACACACAAACACAGTGACACAGTGACACAGTGACACACACACACAGTGACAGTGACACACACAGTGAGTGACACACACAAAGTGACAGTGACACACACACAGTGACAGTGACACACACACAGCCAGTGACACACACACAGTGACACAGCGACACACACACATAGTGACAGTGATACACACACACACAGTGACAGTGACACACACACACACACACAGACAGTGACACACACACACGCAGTGACAGTGACACACACACACAGTGGGCACACACACACAGTGACACACACACACGGTGACAGTGACACACACACAGTGACAGTGACACACACACATAGTGACACACAGTGACAGTGACAAACACAGTGACAGTGACACACACACACACACACACACACACACACACACACACACACACACACACACACAGTGACAGTGACAGTGACACAGACAGTGACACACACACACACACACACACACACAGATAGTGACACACACACACACAAACAGTGGCACACACACACACACACACACACAGACAGTGGCACACACACACACACACACACACACACACACACACACACACACACACACACACACACACACACACACACACACACACACACACACACACACACACACACACACACACACACACAGTGACACACTCACACACAAAGTGACACACACACACACACACACACACACAGTGACACACAGTGACACACACACACACACACACACACACACAATAAGCCCACCTCTGCAAACACACACAAAAATAAGGCCTCTCTCCCCTTGGGGTGGTAAGGTGCCTGGGAGGGGGGTATAAGGGGGCATGTGGGTTACCTGGGGCCCATGGATGGGCTGCTGGAGCAGCATAGGTAGCCAGTGCAGATGAGAGACTGACAGTCCAGCGGAGCCTAAAAGGAGAGACAGAGGAGTGGAGCCTAAGGAAGGGGAGAGCCCAGCATTACTGGAGGAGAGAAGGGAGGAGAGCGGTGCTGAGGGAAGGGGAGGCCCGGCTTGCAGCACCTCGTCAAAACTCTGCCCCCCCGCATCCTCCAATCACAGCCGGTATTCTCCTGCTATCTCCGCTCCCCCCCACCCTTCGCCCGATTGGGAGGGCAGCCAGCATCCTCCGCTCCCCGCAGCCCCAAAAGCCAGGACCCCAAGTTAAAACTGGGAACATTTTGAGAATTAATTGGAAACCGGGACAACACATGAAAAACCGGGACAGCTCATGAAAAACGGGACTGTCTCGGCTAAATCGGGACAACTGGTCACCCTAGCAATGTGATGTTATTTCATTGATGCTAACCTCAGCTCATATGCTCACTCACCATTGTATGAAGCATCATCATCCCAGCTACAATTTGGGTGATTAACTGTGTGGTTACTTCACATTCAGCATCAACAGCCTCACTGGGCATTACTATGTTAATATATCATGTGTACACAGCTGATGATTGGTATAACATCCTCACTACTACCTCCAGCCCAGCGCTGGCAGTGGGGGGGTGAGAGGAGAAACACCCGCACTACTACTTCCTGACCCACGCGGGCAGCGGGAGCAGGGGGGGGAGAAACACCCGCGCTACTACCTCCCGACCCACGTGGGGGGGAAGAGAAACACCCGCGCTACTACCTCCAGCCCTGCGCGGGCACCGGGAGCGGGGGGGAGAGGAGAAACACCCGCACTACTACCTCCAGCCCTGCGCAGGCACCGGGAGCGGGGGGGTGGGTGGGAGAGGAGAAACACCCGCACTACTACCTCCCGACCCACGTGGGCAGCAGGAGCGGGGGGGAGGGGAAGAGGAGAAACACCCTCACTACTACCTCCCGCCCCGCGCGGGCAGCGGGAAGGAGAAACACCCACGCTACTACCTCCTACCCCACGTGGGCAGCGGGAGCTGGGGTGGGGGAGGAGAAACACTGTATTTAAATTGCATTTCATTCCCCCCACCTCCAACATCTGTCCAAAATCCTCCATGACTGGATCAGTGCAGGAGCTGACACAAGAGGATATTCAGTATAGAGGAGGAGGAGCAGATGCACCCATCACCCATGCAGAGAAGGAATGGCGGTTTGACGTCTTGGCAGCTCCATCCCTCGTCACAGCCAATCAGCTAGAGGGATTTTTTTTATTTATTTTTTCTGTGCAGGGGATTTTTTTTTTGTTGCAGAGCAGGGGTAGTGTTACTGGCCACAAGCCAATTTCCGATCGCAGCTGGTGAGTGGGCGAGTGGGTTTGTCGAGCACTGAATATATGTATATAAGTGTCAAAAGGAGTGATACTGGGCGTGGCAAGTTGTATAAGACAAGAAACAAAGAAATCCAGAGCAACATCCAATGTGACAAAAATACACAGTGAAATACCTATATACAGTTAGGTCGGGAAATAATTGGACAATGATACAAGTTTTGTTATTTCGGCTGTGTACCAAAATAAATTCAAGTTACAGTTAAATAATGAATATGGGATGAATGGAAAACGGCCTTCAACACACGAGACGGCCATTATGAGTACCTCGTCATGCCCTTTGGTCTCTGTAATGCCCCGGCCGTCTTTCAAGACTTTGTCAACAAAATCTTCAGAGATCTCCTCAACCAGTTTCTTATTGTTTACTTGAACAACATAATGATCTTTTCCAAGTCCGTTCAAAAACATGTCGGCCACATCAAACAGGTACTATTACGCCTTTGTGAAAAACATTTGTTCGCCAAACTGGAAAAATGTCACTTCCAGCAAACTTCCATGGCTTTTCTGGGATATACAGTTA